>NW_022589765.1:8980521-9179822 GCF_004348235.1 Phoca vitulina
AAGGAAGGAAGGAAGGAAGGAAGGAAGGAAGGAAGGAAGGAAGGAAGAAAGAAAAAGAAAGAAAGAAAGAAAGAAAGAAAGAAAGAAAGAAAGAAAGAAAGAAAGAAAGAAAGAAAGAAAGAAAAAGAAAGAGGGGCACCTGGGTGGCTCAGTCGGTTAAGTGTCTGTCTTCAGTTCAGGTCATGATCCCAGGGTCCTGGGATCGAAACCCACGTCAGGCTCCCTGCTCAGTGGGGAGTCTACTTCTCCTTCTCCCTCTGCCTGCCACTTGTGCTCTCTCTCTCTGTCAAATAAATAAATAAGATATAAAAAAATAGGAAAGAAGGAAGGAAGGAAGAAAGAGAAAGAAGGAAGAAAGAAAAGGAAAAAAGGAAGAAAGAAAAGAAAAAAGAAAGAAGAAAAAGAAAGAAAGAAAGAAAGATAAAAGAAGAAGAAACAGCTGCTTCACTCAAATTGATTGCCTAGGTCAATGCTTAACTTCATTTATGTACATCATCAATAAAAGTGAGTTCTGACCCAGTGGCAATGATAGCTCCGAGATAAATGAGGTGTCTGCGTATGTGTGAATCGTAACCTGTTAAGCCTTTCAGAAACAGAAAGCTAACTCTCTCAAATATAAATATTAGTAAAAGTATTTCCTCCAACTTTTTTCATTCATTTGAGATGCTGCGTTGGGATAACTGGGCTTTCAGTTAAGGCTATTTAACTACTGTGCCTTGATGTTGATTTTCTGTGTATGTTTCTCTCTTCCACGTAAGACAACAATAAAATAAAAGAAAGAAAAATGAAAATAATCCCCGGAATAAAAAAAGAAAACGGAGTGACAAAGTAATAAAGTTTACGACATCCCAGAGCCAAGTTCACTTTGGACTTCCTGCCCTTCAAATCTTTTTCATCTCCATGGGCCTTCACTGAATATAGAAGCCATTAATCAGACCTTAGCTCCTGGGTACCAGGAACAAGGCAATTTTGGCCCCCAGCCAGACAGAATACAATCTGACCTATATTGACCGATCGGTCTATTTGCCACTCTCCATGCTGGAAATAACAGGGTCAGGTTGACTGTGACACGTGGGGGTGATCCACTGAAATTGACAATGGGGAAAAGGGAGCCACTTCTTTCTCCCTTACCCTCCCCGGGAACCCTCCAGTGGGGCACAAAGGTGACAACTGGAAGAACTCAGGGCAGCAAGAGGACCGTGAACAGACCAGACAATGTCTGTAGGAGCGTGCCTCATTCACGTCAGAGTCTGTCGGGTGTGTTAGAAGCAAGTGTCTGAGATAATATTTCACTTCGTCTTTCTATCTTTCCCGCAGTGGGAGCTCGTCCTATGTGCCTTGTCCCCAGCCTTGGTTGCCACAACCAAGTCCTTCAGTCAGGCTGGCACCACCAACCCCCCCTCCCCCCGGCACAACCAACCCCCTCCCCGCCTCTATTATTCTAGCGGCCTTCTGTGGGGTCTCCCTCTGCTGCAGTCAATCTTGTTTACTATTGCTATATTTCATCTTCCCCAATGTCATTTTCTTCCACATTTATCTCATCCGAAATCTCCTACAGTAGATTCTTCTCAGCCATTGAATCAAATTGAAATTCTTCCCCCTGCTTCCTTTCCCTAGACCGCCATCCCGCCCCCGCCCCACCCCACCACCACCCCCACCCCATCACTGCTTTTCTCATCCCGCCTTTTATAATTTCACCATCAGCCTTCCCCTTACAAACAGGTGCCCCGCTTATAGTAGAAATAGGGCAGGTGTGAACCAGAGGATGTCCGCGAGGCATTTCCATTCTTTTTTAAATCGCCATCTTTAAAAATAGAGGCTGAGTGGAAGGGAAGTGTCAAGGAGAAGGGACAGCCAAGGAGGCAAAGCACCGAGACAAACCCTGGCCCGCTTGAAGCCAGCTTCCAGACTTTCTATTGCTACCTGGCGAATGTCTCCCACCCTCTCCAGTGTTGCTGTGGCCTCTGGGCAAAGACGGTGTTAGGAAATGCCAACTATAACCCATATTTCGAGTGTGCCACTCATTGACGCCTAATGGCCCTTGAGGCTGGGACTGGAGCCCTCTACCTTATGCACGAGGAAAATAAGGGACTATCTGTCTCCGAACCATGCCCTTCCCCTTACTGTGCTCTCTTCTTAAAGGAGGTAACATGCAAGTGATCTATACTGATTACATCCCCTCCCCCACCCATCTTCTTCCTCTGCAGGGGAACTGTGTTAAGAAGGGAAGGTCATGAAGGTAAATTGTCTCCCTCTCAGGAGTGCCTGTAGAGGTCTTTCCCTGGCTCGGAAATCAGGGAACAAAGGAACTCACAAATTCTTATCCGCAGCCACTTGGCCCCCACAAACACACCTGTGGGCAAAATCACAATACAATGATTACTTTTAAAATTGAAAATGCAAATGAATCTCCATTAAATGTAATTACTTATCATTTTAAACCTAAAATATAATGTGTTGATAAAAAAGAGATTTAAAAGGGCTATTGGAGGTTATTTGATCTTTAGTGGCCTGTAGAATATTCTCGCCATTGCTTGCACTGTAAGTGAGCACGGCTGCTCTCTTCCGTAGCAATTCCTACTTCCCCACCAGATTATTCATGTGCAGCATCAGGAGCAGATTGAACCTATCGGTTCCTCACTCTAGATTTTCTTCTGTCGATGCAGCTGAAGGAAGTATTGCCTTCTCCAGCAGCTACATCAAACTACCGATGCATACTGAATTTAAAAATCAGGCAAAAGCACTAAAGAGATTTTCGTGTACTGCTGCTCAGTCCCACTTCCTGCAGTGCCTACTTATCAAGCTGGGCTGCTTTCTTGGGTGGGGGCTTAGGTCATTCTCGTGCAGTATCTCATGGTTCTCTCTGCGAAAAAAGTGTCTTGTTTCATTCGGCCTGTGAAGACACTAGTTAAGGATGACACCCAGTTTTCTGGCTTTGGTAACAGCAAGGCAGTTCGCAGAGACAGGGAAACTCAGGCAGGAGAGAGAAACTCAGGCTGGAGGGTGCAAGAATTGCATTTATTTTGAATGTGTTGAGTTCGAGCTCCCTGTGCAAATCCAAGGACAGAGGTTTGGGGCTCCGATAGGGCTCTAGGAATCATGAGCTAATTGGTAGGAATTGAAGCAACAGAGTGAAGTCATCCAGAAGATCAAATGCTTAGGAATACGACAGTTAGGATATAGTTTATATTGGCATAGGGAAATGAAACTCAAGGTTACAAGGAGCAGTCAGAGATAGAAAACATTCTATAGAATTACGGAGCAAGAGTATTTCAAAAAGTAATGAAAAAGTAATCAATTGTGTCACATGCCACAAAAGGATGGTTGGGGAGAGGAGTGATCTGAGTAGTCTATGCCTAGACAGTTTCCCCCATCTCCCTTAGCAAGGAAAGAAATGGCCCTATAGAACTTTTCTTGGTGACTTCATGGTGGATTCAAAGGATCATTACTTTCTCTAATAAGAGCTTATAAACCACCCCTTTCTTAACCCCTTCTAAATTCATTCACAACTCTGAACACATATCCACTGATCTATAAAGGATCCATTTTCTTCTCCTTATTAACAATCGGAATGGCAGTCCCCTGTTCAAATCTTTTGGTATATTTTCCCATTCTCGATAATCAACAATCTTACCTATAAAATCTCTCAGAACCCTGGTGTGTGATACCTCTGGACCATGAGCTCTACATGTATTTAGAAGAAAGAAGTGTCCTTCAAAAAATTTTCCCCACATTTCCTGGATTTCTCTTTCCCCTTCCCAATATTCCTTCTACCATTCTTATAAAAAGATTATTCCCTTCCACTAAAGGACATGAGCAAAATAGTTTGACTTTTAAAAACTCAAATGCCTTCAAGATAATCCAGTTAATTTGTCAGTAGAATAATGTCAGTGGGTTTCAAAACTCTAAAGGTAAAGGTATATTCAAGTTCATTCCTAATAGCCTGCAGAGAACTATTGATACTCATGTTCTATTAGCTATAACAGGGACACATGCCTAATTCCATTCAAATTACATTGAAACTTCACTGCATCATATCTTCAGATAGCAAATTTTTATCATCATGCTTAATGCAATTAAATCTTCAAGCATTCTCATAAATTATTAGCTACAAAGACCAGACTGCACCTTTACCTATAAAGCCTAAAGAAAGAGCAATCCTATTTTAAGGCAAAATTGGAGATTAACACAGTACTCACAGATGTGAATAAGAAGAGAAGCCAATAGCTTTCCTGCCAGTTCCTTCTGAAGACTCTAGTTGCCACTTCTGAGAACTCACTCCTTCTTTCATACCCTTCTGCATGTACCAGAAAAACTGTCTCTCCTCATGCCACAATTTTCTTCCATTTCAGGGGTCTAAAGCCATAATTCTGGTTTCTACTGTTGTTAACTTTGGCTTGCTAAAATCCCCCAAATCCTTCTCCCCCCACCCCCTCTGCTCGACCAATATCTACTCATCCCTTCCTCCCCCCTCCCTCTCTCCTCCTCCCTTACATACGGTTGTCGGAAAATCACCACAAAGAGATCCAGCTGGATGAATCATCCTTTAGACACACAACTCTTCTCAGAGGCACAGATCTTTTGAAAGCTGGTGAGGACATCTGTCTCCACAGCAATTCAGGAGTTAATCCTCAACCAAACAACCCTGTGAAGTAATTTAGAAGTACAGGGTTCATTTTTTTTTCTTCCAAAAACTGTAGGGGAAATGTGGAACATAGTATCTACATATCACTATATATTGAAAACTCCAGAGAGATCCCTCTGTTCTCCAAGCAGATGGAGATCCCACTCTATCAAAGGTTTTGTCTGTTGGCTCTTTTAATGAGGCTGGTGCTCCTGACTCTTAGGAGTAAAAAAAGAGAAAGGTAAGAATTTTGCTGATTCACAGCTTTCTGGTATTTCTGCTGCTCTGGGCCTGTTTTTAGGGGCTCATATGTAGTTTAGTTTTATGCAGTTAATCTCAAATGTAATCAAATTTGTATTCTCTGAACTTTCATGTTCCACTCTCAGATGACTAACTCTTTGAAAGTCATTTTCAGGATCTTGAATGATAAAATGCCTAACTCTCCTGATGGCACCAAATCCCAGAAAAATCTAAACGAGTTGAAAAGAATTCTACTTCGTTACAGATTCTATGGAAGACGAATAAAAGAGACTTGAAGTTATGCTCAGTAGGGCATTTAAATAGTGTCTTAAAATTAATCACAGAAGATTGTTTAAAGCCTTCAGATTTTTAAAAGTCAAATAAGAACTAAACATTGCACAAGTAATAAAGGCATCACGATTTTAATTCTAACTTTTAATATTTTCAGAAAAGAAGGTCCCAGACCAACCATTATATAAAAACATTCACCATGACTAAGAATTCTGGTCATTAAAGATCAAAACTATTTTATATAAAAATGTTTAAAAACTACTTCTGGCTTTGACCCTGGATCATTTTGTATAATAATAAAACTAACTTGCATCTGTACAGCATTTGTGAAGGGCTTTTTTTTTCTCATTTTCCATTTACATAGATGCTTGTGGATGAGTACAGATGTGGAGTGAAAGCAGAGAGGCTATGTGATTTTGCTTAAGGTCATGCAAAAATTTCATAATATGGCAAGTTTAAAAATTCTCCTCTCACTCCCTCTTCAAAAGAGGAGTATGCTTCTTGGCCCCTTCTTTCCCTGAACCCTCAAAGGAGGGCCCAGCCTTGCCCCAGAGGTCTTCAACAGTGGAGGAAAGTAAAGGAAGATACAAACCATGAGAGTCTCTTAACTCTAGGAAAAAAACCAAGGGATGTTGGAGGGGTGGGGGTGGGGGGGATGGGGTCACTGGATGATGGGCATTAAGAAGGGCACGTAATGTGATGAGCATGGGGTGTGAGATGCAACTGATGAATTACTGACCTCTACATTTGAAATGAATGATATACTATATGTTGGCTAATTGAATTTAAATTAAAAGGAAAGAAGAAAAAAAGAAAGAAAGAAAGAAAGAAAGAAAGAAAGAAAGAAAGAAAGAAAGAAGAAAGAAAGAAAGAAAGAGAAAGAAAGAGTAAAGGAAGATAAAAGGGGAACTATAACTGGTATTTTGAGCTGAAGGCTGAAGCTAATTTGCACGGAGTGGGAGAGTTGAGAGGAAATAGATACAAGAAGAGCCAAGATATCAGACAAGTGTATAGGACAGGAAGAAACAAAGATAATTTTAAGATCCATTTCCAGAGACTATGTGTCCCCTTAATAAGATTCAGGGGATACAAGTAAAGAGATGAATTATTGTAAAGTTGCTCTTGGTCAAATGGGCTGTGGTTTGGTGCACCCTAACATTGCTCCAAACTATACTGTGTGGTTGCATGTCTTCAAATGCTTCTTAGTAATATATCTTTGGCCTTCACAATATTTTTTTCCATTTTATCATAGTAACTCCATATCATGGAAGAAATCCCCAAAGAATTTCCATATAAATGGAGGAAATCCTCTTCTTTGTTGCCATATGATAATGACACTTCCTATTAGAGGTGACTGACTCAGAAGTCCAACGTGAGGGGATGAGAACTAGACTGGGAAGAGGTAAAGATTAAACTCATACTAGATGTGTCAGCACATCTGAATAACCCAACAACCCCTGTCAGATACAAGTAGTAAATTGATTTGTGAAGCACTATCATTGGTTACTGGCACTAATCAATTAAGTAATACGCTGATTTATTTATACATTCTACTAAGTTTCTAAGTAACAATTCAGATAAACTACATATGATACTTGCATTTAGGAGTTCCAAGTTGAAAGAGAAGAAGGTGAAGAGAGAGACACAGAGATAATTAAAATAATGCGATCTAATATACTTTATAGTAGAAGAACATATACATATGTGCTATAGGAATTCAAAGCATTGCGAATTGAGTGAGTAAAATAAAGGAAGGCCTCACCGATGATATATGAGCTGGGTCTTCAAAACCAAGTAGATAAGAAAATGATGGAGAGAGGGGCACCTGGGTGGCTCAGTCGGTTAAGCGACTGCCTTCGGCTCAGGTCATGATCCCAGGGTCCTGGGATCGAGTCCCACATCAGGCTCCCTGCTCTGCAGGGAGCCTGCTTCTCCCTCTCCCACTCCCCCTGCTTGTGTTCCCTCTCTCGCTGTGTCTCTCTCTGTCAAATAAATAAATAAAATCTTAAAAAAAAAAATGATGGAGAGAGAGTATACGCTATGGTGGCATGGTGTGTTCTTAAAAAAATTGCATATGCCTGGAAAGTGTCTGTGTAATGGGGAAGGGTGGTAAAAGCAAGGATAGTATTAATAATTTGCAAGATACAAAGTTGGAAAGTGGATTGAAACCAGATCAAGAAGAGTTGCAAAATTTTGCAAGTATATGCATATGCACATTTTCTTTAAAAAGGACTCATACTTTTCATAAATTGTCAAAGACCTTGTGACCATCCAAGAAGTTTGTGGGTCACTGCTAAAGGAAAAGGAGAATATATGTTCCTTTTTAACATATATATTTGTAAATTCCTTATATCGATGAATACACCATAAATGTCATTTTAGATCATTCCATATTTTTCCACAATATAATTTTAATCCTGCCTAGAATATACATATATAAATACATATACATATCTGTGTCATATTTTGTCCAATCTCTTAATGTTGAACATTATTATTCCCATTTTTCTGTAAATATGATAAACATCCTTATAGCTAAATCTTTGCAAGCATTTGTAACCATTTACTTATAATAAACTCCTGGAAATTTAATTGTTTGATCACATACTACATGCCTTTTTAAGGTCTTTAGTAAATACTGCCAAACCTCTCCCCAAAAAGATGGTGCTGATTTGAACTATTACTTCCACTGTATATGGTGTCTCCGTATACACTGGTCTGTAATCAAAAAAGGAAATTACACTTTTTCCACATTTTAATGTCCACTTGTGTTGTCATCATTTGGGTCCTTTGCCCTTTTTAGATTGGGGTGCTTTTCTATTACTTAAGGAATTGTAGGAGCTTACTTACACCTCTACTTACAATGTGAATTATTGGTCATTTTTGTTTGTGAATATTCACTCACAAATTTGTTTGTGAATATTCACTCACAAATAAAGTTTATTTGCCTTTCAGTTTGTTTTTGCAGTGGTTGACTTGCAGAAGTTGTAAGATTTCATTTAGACAGATCTATCAGTGTTACCCTTTATGAATTATGACTGTAATACTTAGAAAGTCCAGACCCATCCCATGGTAATTTAAATATCTACCTATATTTTCTTCTAGAATTTAAAAGAAACCTTTGTCCTGTGGAATTAGAGTGGTATGATTTTCCAGGTGTCCCCACTGAGCTTCCTGAAACATCCAAACTAGACTCACCAGCTTCAAATGTCTCTTTATCTCTCAGATTTATCTCTTACCACTTTTCCCTTGCTAACCACATCAGCATTCTCTCTAATCTTTGGACATGCCAAGCTCGATCCAACCAAAGGACCTTAATGTTTGCTATTATCTGGACAATGAGCATGGCTCACTCTTTTGCTTAGGTCAAATCTCCACTTAAGTGTTACCCACTTATTAAGCCTTTCCCTGAACACTCCATCTAAAATAAAATACCGGTCCAGCCCATTGCACTGTCTCCTCAGTCTGCTTTATTTTTCTTTATACAATTTAATTCTACCTGAAAGCATTTATCATATATGTGTGTGTATATATACACATACTTGTTTATTGTTTTATTTAGCATCACATGTTTCACATGAGCAGATATTTTGTCTTCTTTTCTTTTTTAAAGATTTTATTTATTTATTTATTTAGAGAGAGAGAGCACATGAGCGCACGCCTTGGGGGAGGGGCCAAGGGAGAAGGAGAGAGAGAATCTCAGGCAGACTCCATGCTGAGCGCAGAGCCTGACTTGGGGCTAGATCTCACAACCCTGAGATCATGACCTAAGCCTAAATCAAATGTCAGATGGTCAACCGACTGAGCCACCCTGGTGCCCTGATATTTTGTCTTCTTATTCAATCTCTGTATCCCCAGTACCTAGAGAGCGATGGGTGAATAGGAAGAGATCCATAAATACTTGCTAAATAAAGACATTAGTAGCAAATATTCATACCTGTTTGTATCTTTGTGAAATGTCTAGTATGTTCCTCTGATTTATCCACCTATTTCAACACCAATTCCAAAATATGTAGCTTTATAATATATATTAAAATCTATACAATCCTCCTTATTCTTTCTAAATATGTCCATCTCTAGTCTACTGCATATATTCTTCCAAATGTACTTCATTTTTCCTATTTCCAAAAAAATGATATTTTAATTGGACTTCCATTAAATCATGAATTTATATGAGGAAAATTGACAACTAATATTTCTAACCATGAATAATTTTACATCTCTCCATTTAGTTGATTCTTCCTTTATGTCCCTCATTAAAGTGTTACAGTGTTCTTTGTGTAAGTTTCATACATTTCACTTGTTTTATTTCTACAGATTAGATAGTCTTGTTATCATAAAGGGAATATTTCATTCTCATTATTTCCTACCTGGTTAAAAATTTAGTATAAAAATTTCAACATATATCTGTTATGTTATATTTATTGTATAATTCAAATTTTATAACCTTACGCATATTTAATCTACTAAATCTATCAATGACTAGAACTTATGAAAAATATACTGTACTAATATAGTTCTGTCGGTTTATCCTTTCATTTCTAATAAATGTTTCTGTTTGTTTTTAGATGCTTTGTTTTGTTAATTGGTTGCAAAAGGTTAGTGGCTAGTACCAAGAGACTTTACCTTTTATAACTGCAAAGTCAATATCACTGTATTTTTGGTTTGTAACACTTTTTTCGGTTTCCTATATGGTTTAAAATACAAATGCATAAAACAATAATTATAAATCCATGTTAATGGGCAAATGATGTAACAGGATATGATTTATAACAACAACATAAAGGGGAAGCAGAGATGTTTAGAAACAACGTATGACACTGAAGCTAAGTTCATATCAATTCAACATAGATTGTTGTAAGTTTAGGATGTTAACTATAATTCGCTTGGTAACTAATAAGAAAATAACTAAAAAATATACAGAAGGGGCGCCTGGGTGGCTCAGTCGGTTAAGTGGCTGGCTCTTGATTTCACCTCAGGTCATGATCTCAGGGTCCTGGGATACAGCCCTGTGTCAGGCTCTGCGCTCAGTGGGGAGTTTGCTTGAGGATTCTTTCTCTCTCTCTCTCCCTCTGCCCCTCCCCCCCACTCATGTGCTCACTCACTCTCTCTCTCTAAAATAAATAAATAAATTATATATATATATATATATGTATACACACACACACACACACACACACAGAAAAGCAAATGGGAGGGGATCAGAATGGCACACTAGAGAAAACCAAACATGAAAAAAGGCATTACTGGAGGAACCAAGAACCAAAAGCTATATAAGACATAATGAAGACAAATAGCAAAATGACAGAAGTAGGTTCTTCATTGTCAGTAATCACTTTAAATATGAATGAAATAAACTCGCCAATTAAAAACAGAGATTGGCAGATTGGATACAAAAAAGTGATCCTTTCATTTATTTTGCTTTTCAGCTCTAGAGTTTCTTTTTGGTTCCTGTTTATAATTTCTGTCTTGATTAATATTATTTGTTTGTTCACACATTGTTCTCCTGGTTTCCCTTAGCTCTATGCCCATTATTTCTTTTAATATTTAAGCATACTTAAGACAGGTGACATAAAAGTCTTTGTCTAATAAATCCAATATTTTCTTGGAGCAATTTCTATTAATTTCCTTTTTTCTGTGAATGTGTCATACTTTCTTGTTTCTTTGCAAGCTGCATAATTTTCTTGTTGGAAACTGGGCACTCTGAATATTACAATGTGGTCATTCTGGATGTCAAATTCTCCTTCCTCTCAGTGGTTTGTTATTGTTGCTATTCTTTGTTTTAGTTGTTTGTTTATTTAGTGCATTTCGAGAATTAATTGTATGAAGCATGTATTCTTTTTTGGGTGTGGCCTTTGAAGTCTCAGCTAACGACTGGACAGATTTCCTTAAGTGCCTAAAACCAAGAGTCTCCACATCTTGGCTTAGGAGATCTTTGTGTGTATTGATGCATACCTTTAGCGCTCAGCCACGCAGGTGACAACTCTGCCTTAGCCTGTACTTTCTGCTTGTGCAGAGCCTCAGGATTAGCAGACATGAGAGCTCGGGGTCTACAGAGATCTTTCCTGAGCATGAGCAGCCTGGATATGCACACGTGTGTGGATTTCTAGATTTCCAGGAATAAGTTGGAGATTTTTTAAAGCCTCTTGTTTATCTTTACCTTTCCTTTTTTTTTTTTTTTTTTTTTTTTTTTTTGGTGAGCTTGTTGTTTGTCTCAAATCTTATCATAGCCTGAGGCAGCTGTGATTTTTAAACGATTTTTACTTCTTGTTTTAGACAAATACCCCCAGGGTAAAGGTTATCGGCCCTGGACTGTCTATGTATCCAATCACCTAAAGATAAGCCTAGTTGGGGGGGTGGTTTTCTAGGAAACTGTCAGGTCAAATAATAACAATTCACTACAAATGGGGCTTTGAAAAAGCTTAAACTCAACTCTGACCACTCCAGGAACTGCTAGGCTGCTGCTTTTCACCATGATTGTGGGCCATTTTTCTTTTTTTAAGATTTTATTTATTTATTTACTTACTTATTTGAGAGAGAAGGGGAGAGGGAGCTCGTGCATGCATGAGCAGGGGTAGGGACAGACTCCCCACTGAGTGCAGAGCCCGACGCAGCGCTCCATCCCACGACCCAGAGATCCTGACCTGAGCCTAAACCAAGAGTCTGATGCTCAACCAACTGAGCCACCCAGACACCCAGTGGGCCATTTTTCTTGATCCAGCACTCTCATGGTTGTTGCAAGCCTTTGATTAATTTCCAGAGTTCAGAAAAAGTTTATTTTGACAATCTTTGCCAGTATTCTTGTTACTTTTATGAAGGAGTGGATGTCAAGCTGTCTTTATTCCACCTTTCCCACTGATGTCACTCCCCTTAATTTCCATTTATTTTCCAGCTGTGGCTGCATGTCAAAAATTTTGATATGTTGACATTTATTTCTCATTTAGCTCAAAATATTTTTAATTTATAGTTTTTGCCATTTGTTTATAATTATATATCTTAATTCTAAATGTATAAGTATTTCCTAGTTTTCTATCTGATTTTTAATAGACCCAGCTCAACAGCACCATGATCAGAGAATATACTTTTTATAATTTCAAAATTCCATTGTTTCTTTGAGAGTTCAACTATCATCTAACGTTCCCCAAGGCAATATGTCTTTATTTTCTTCTGGATGTATTTAATACTTGCTGTTTCTCTATTGTTATCATCAGCTTTACAGCCACCTAGATTTAGTTTAATTAGTATCTCTCTTGTTTTGTGTTCATAGGGCTCCTTGAACATAAAATATTGGATGAACCTCGAAATCATGCTGAGAAAAGGATTACAGACACAAAAGAGTATATAGTACATGATTCTATTTACATGAAACTTGAGGAAATACATATCCCCTCTATGGAGATAGACTGAAGATCAGTGTTTATCTGAAGCCAAAGATGGAGATTGACTGGAAAGGGAAACAAGATTATCTTTTAGCATGATGAAAATGTTCTTTATTTTAAATGTGTTGGAGGGGGTGCCTGGGTGGCTCAGTCAGTTAAGCGTCTGCCTTCGGCTCAGGTCATGATCCCAGGGTCCTGGGATCGAGCCCCGCATCGGGCTCCCTGCTCAGCAGGGGCCTGCTTCTCCCTCTCCCACTCCCCCTGTTTGTGTTCCCTCTCTCGCTGTCTCTCTCTCTCTCTGTCAAATAAATAAATAAAATGTTTTTTAAAAATAAGTAAAAAAATAAATGTGGTGGAGGTCCCATAAAATGTTGTTTTAAGCCACTAAGTTTTGGGGTGGTTTATTACTTTGTAATAGGTAACATTTATAGACATTGGTATGTAGAAGCATAGTGAGGTTGTAACAGAGCACTAAAAGGTGTTCCACTGTCTGTGGGACCAGGAAGCAGGCAGAGGCTAAGAAAGCAGTCTGGAGTCTGTTAGCAAAGGTTTGAGGAATGTCAAACAGCTAGTGAAAACTGGAAAGGCAGCGAAGAACTGTTATTTGAATCTAGGAAAAAGAGAATCCACATCGTAAAATAACAAAACAATTAGCAAAATGTTACCTAAGTAACCTTGGAGAATAGAAAATATACATAAATGAACTTACAGCTTGGGCTAAAGACATGTCTCCGCAGAATTTTGAGCATGACAGTTGGCTCCTTCTAGCTATGTATGACAAAGTACAGGAAAGAAAAGATGAATTTGTTGATTAGTTCCAACAGTTTTTTGGTGGAGTATTTTAGGGTTTTCTGCAAATAGAGACAATTTTTCTTCTTCCTTTTTGGTTTGAACGATCTCTCTCTCTTTCTCTCTCTCTTTTGTCTAATTTCTCTGGCTAAGACTTCTAGTACTATGTTGAATAAAAGGGCCAAGAATGCGCATCCTTATTTTTCCTGACCTTAGAAGAAATATTTTCACCATTGAGTATGATATTAACTATGGGTTTGTCAAGTATGACCTTTCTTATGTTGAGGTACATTCCCTCGATACCCAATTTATTCCATCTGTACCCACTTTGTTGACTTTCTTTTTAACATGAATGGATGTTGGATTTTGTCAAATGCTTGTTTCTGCATCTATTGAGATGATCATATGATTCTTATCCTTCATTTTCTTAATGTGGTGTATTGCATTGATTGATTAGCATATGTTAAGCCACCCTTGCATCCCTGGAATAAATCCCACTTATTTGTGGTGTATGATCCTTTTAATGTACTGTTCAATTGAGTTTGCTAATATTTTGTTGAGGATTTTTGCATCTGTGCTTATCAGGGATATTGGACTGTAATTTTCTTTTCCTATAGTGTCCTTTTCTGGCTTTAGTATCAGGTTACTGTTGGGCTTGTAAACTGAGTTTGGGAGTGTTTCTTCCCCTTTGATTTTTGGAAGAACTTAAGAAGAATTGGCATTAATTCTTCTTTAAGTGTTTGATAGAATTCACCAGTGAAGCTATTTGGTCCTAGGCTTTTCTTTGCCAGGAATTTTGGGTTATTTTTTTTTTTAAGATTTTATTTATTTATTTGACAGAGAGATAGAGAGAGAGCACAAGTAGGCAGAGTGGCAGGCAGAGGGAGAGGGAGAAGCAGGCTCTCCGCTGAGCAGGGAGCCGGATGTGGGGCTTGATCCCAGGACCCTGGGATCATGACCTGAGCCGAAGGCAGCCGCTCAACCGACTAAGCCACGCAGGCGCCCCTTGGGTTATTGATTCAATCTCTTTATTAAGCATTGGTCTGTTCTAATTTTTTATTCCTTCATGATTCAATCTTAGTCAGATATGATGAAAGATAGATAATTGGAAGAAAGGCAGGCAGGGACAAGGGGACCCCACCCTAAGAGGAAACCACCCTTAAAAGGATTTTACACCACCTTGGAAGGATCCCTCCACCCTTTCCCACGTGGGAGATGGATGACAAAACCTGATTGGGTGACAGGTGGAGGGAGGGTTAATCAGATTAAAACAGCCCGCCAACAAGCCCATCAAAACCCCTAGACTTAGAAACTCTGGTGGCAACCCTCCTGGGTTCCCTCCCTCTTTGGGAGGTTTGTACTATCGCTCAATAAATTTTGCTTTGCTGCCCACCACTCTTTGTCTGGTCTACCTCTTCATTCTTTGAAGCGGCATGACCAAGAACCCTGGGCACTAAAAGAAAAAGAAATCCTGTAACAGATATGTTTCTAGAAATTTATCCATTTCTTCTAGAGTGTCCGGTTTGTTGACATATAACAGTTCATATTTGTCTCATGATCCTTTGTATTTGTGTGGTATTAATTTTAATATTTCCTCTTTCATTTATAATTTTATTTATTTGAATCTTCTCTCTTTCTTGGTAAGAATAGCTAAAGATTTGTCTATTTTGCTTATCTTTGGACCTCCCTTTTTTTAAATGGAAGTGCCCATTGTAGGTATGCTAGCCTTAGCTTACCTTTGGATATATCTGAGGAAGGCAAATAACATGACTTTTTATCTGACAGGTCTTAGGATCAAGAAGAGCCACACCTCCAGAAATATATTAGATGAACTACATGGAATGAGCCTAATCTACATCTAGATCAGACTTAGAAAATGAGATTAAGACTTTGAGGCTGAGCCAAATGTCATAACGAGATTTGAATTTGGGAAGAAAGGATAAACTATCTTATACAAGCTGGGAATGTAGATAATTGTTCCTAGAAGAGAACTGGAGTAGATTGAACATTACCGCTCCTGCTATCAATAGGTGGCATGTTTTTCCCCAGTGCTTTGAATGTGATCTTCCCTTATGAGTTATTTTGACCAATAGAATATAATAAATATGGCATTGTGTGAATTGCAGAGCCTAAAGCTAAAGAGAAGTCCTTGAAATTTTTTGCCTTCAATCCCTTAAAATGCTGCCCTGAAACTGACATCCTCTTGAAAAAGACCAGAGTTAAAGACTGAAGAGAAAGTTCCGGCCATCCCAGATGTTCCAAATGAGTCAAGCCCCTTGACACCTTGTCAGCTGAATGCAGCCACTTGAGTGAGCTTCAGCAAGATCAGCAGAACAACCCAGTCACTCCACAGAATTGTAAAGATCATAAATAAGGCCTTGTTGTTTTAAGCCACTAAGTTTTGGGGGTAGTGTGATACAGTATTGGTTTTCTACTGCTATCTAAAAATCACCCTAAAAATTAGCAACTTAAAACAGCCAGCATTTATTGTATTACACAGTTCCTGAGGGGCTGGAGCCTTGGAGCAGCTTAGCTGAATTTCTGGCTCAAGGTCTCTTGTGAGGTCGAAGTCAAGCTGTTGGCCAGGGCTGCAGTCAATTCAGATCTTGGCTGGGACTGGAAAATCTGCTTCCAAACTCACTCACATGTTTGTTGGCAGGTCCCTGTTCCTTTCCGGCTGTTAGCCAGAGGCTTTGGTCCCTCACTCAGTGGGCCTCTCCACAGGCTAGTTCACAGCATGGCAGCTTGTTTTCCCCAGAGTAAGTGACCCAGGATTGACTGAGCACGGATGTGAGAGAACACACAAAATAGAAGCCGCAGTCTTTTTTTTAACCTAATCTTGGAAGTGACGTATCATCAATTCTGTTGGAGGCTGTCGGTCGCACAGACTAACTTTGGCACAATGTGGGAAGATACTGTGCAAGAGTTTGAAGGCCAGAAGGTAGGGATCATTTAGGGTCATCTTGGAGGCTGACTACCACACACAGCAATAGGGAACCAGAACAGATTTCGCAGAATTATTCTTAGTTTTGTTAGCTATGAGAATGACGGGGTGGTTTTCTCATAAGAAGTTCATACTTTTAGAAATGCATGCTGAAGATGGAGTATGTAACGATGTGGGCCATAAGATTTCTTTAAAATACTTCAGCAAAAAGAGTAATAACAAAATGGATAGATAAAGCAAATATGGCGGTACCTTAAAAATTGTTGAATATGGGTGATGGGCAAAGGGAGTGCATTATCATATCTGTGTAGGCCGGACATTTTTTCTATAAACCTTTAAAGTCAACATTTACAATGTGCAGGACGTGGAATCCTTTGCCACTTCTTGAACTTGGGGAGATGTTAGATAACAGCTTAAAACACGTGTGAGGGAAGAGCTACTTTTTCAAATTTCTTTTAAGTCATGCAAGGGAAAGAAAAAGAAACAAAGACCACTGATAGAAGAGGATATTGAGGATGACTTTACTTTTGCCTTGGAATTGGGATCTGCGGCCCAAAGCTGCGAACAAAGAATGGTTAAACTCTTCACATCTGAAAGAGGCCTCAAGGCCCAATCAATAACTGGGGCCAGACCTCTCTCCCGGTTATTATACAAAAGCTGCTGAACTGACTCTGTCAGCCTCAAGTATCTCTGCAGGCCACTCCCAAAGTCTATAAAAACAGAAGGCTAATGAGAAGGCAGGCAAACCAGCATGTAGCAAGCACCCTAATGGCAAGTTACAGCAGGTTTTCTCCCTCCTTCCTCTGCAGGATTAGGAGATAAGTATCTCACTGTTGGCATGATGCTTGGTCAGACCTGCCTGTGGCACTGGTAGGAGTGTAGTAGTGGGGGGCGGTGAAGAGCTTTGAAGAAAGCTTGACACATCCCTCTCAGAGTTTGTGTGGGATCTGCAGACAAAGCTAGTGTTAGCCTGCTTCTCTGCTGTGAAGGCAGAGAGTTGGCTGGTACAGCCAGTGGAGGTAGCTCAAGGAAAGAATGTAGTGCGGCGTTCTTGGTACAAAGGGGAGAACCCTCACCCAAGAAACTCCCCAGTACTCCGCAGCACTGGAGTGTGCAGAAATGAACCTCAGCAATCCCCTTAAATCCACATGAAGGAGTATGTGGTACAGGAGGGAGAGAGGCGGTAGGGCTCTATAGGAAGACAAAAATTGAGGAAACATTTTACCCAGAGAAGGCGTTGGGATGTGAGTCTAACATATCATCAGCCAATATCAGGAGGCTCACTGAAGATTACACTGTATGGTGCACCCCGCCCCCCCCCCCCGCAAAAAACCAAACAAGATATCTGTGGTAGGCATTACCATCATTCTTCAATACCCAAATTCTTTCCGCATCTGGCCACTGGAACTGTTTCCCACTGAAGCTGTGTGAGGTGGCCATGTGCTGTGATCTGACCAATGAAATGAGGCAGAAGTAGCATGTATCACTTCTACATGGAAGTATTTCATCCCCAATGCTTGGTGCTCTAGCCTACTTTTTCCCCACTGCAGTGAGTATAAAAGTATTTATTCATGGAGAGCCCATACTGATGGAAATATCCTGGAATGCCAAGTCAACATAGGGAAAAATATGAACTGAAGAGTCACCTAGATCCCCGAAGACTTTGAAAGATTAATTTTTGAAAGTTCTTTTTGTAAACCCCTGAGGTTTTGGAGTTGTTTATTACTGTAACAGAGCCTAGTGAAACCTGACTGTTACTCTGTCAATGAGGATACATTAGTCAAAGTCACCAGCAATTGACTAGAGACTAGCCATGTAAGATGATCCCTACTATCTCTCTCTCACTCTCTTTTTTAATTCAGAGACTCACTTTATATTTTTTATTTTTTATTAACTTATTTTATTTAAATTCAATTAGTTAACATATAGTGTATCATTAGTTTCAGATGTAGAGTTCAGTAATTCATCAGTTGCATATAACACCCAGTGCTCATTATATCACATGCCCTCCTTAATGCCCATCACCCAGTTAGCCCATCCTCCCACCCACCTCCCCTCTGCAACCTTCAGTTTGTTTCCTAGAGTTAAGAGTCTCCTATAGTTTGTCTCCCTCTCTGACTTTGTCTTATTTTATTTTTCCCTCCCTTCCCCTATGAGTCTCTGTTTTGTTTCTTAAATTCTACATATGAGTGAAACTATATAATTGTCTTTCTCTGACTGACTTATTTCACTCAGCATAATACCCTCCAGTTCCATCTACATGGATGTGAATGGTAAGATTTCATCCTTTTTGATGGCTGAGTATTATTATACATAAATTGGCTGGTAACTCTCTCTCTATATATATACCCCACATCTTTATCCATTCATCTGTTGATGGACATCTGGGCTCCTTCCATAGTTTGGCTATTGTGGACATTGCAGCTATAAACATTGGGGTGTAGGTGCCCCTTCAGATCACAACATTTGTGTCCTTTGGGTAAATACCCAGTAGTGCAATTGCTGGGTCGTAGGGTAGCTCTATTTTTAACTTCTTGAGGAACCTCCATAGTGTTTTCCAGAGTGGCTGTACCAGTCAAGAAATGGGCAGAAGACATGAACAGACATTTCTCCAAAGAAGACATACAAATGGCCAACAGACATATGAAAAAATGCTCAACATCACTCAGCATCAGGGAAATACAAATCAAAACCACAATGAGATACCACCTCACACTAGTCAGAATGGCTAAAATTAACAGGTCAGGAAACAACAGGTGTTGGCAAGGATGCAGAGAAAGGGGAACCCTCTTACACTGTTGGTGGGAATGCAAGCTGATACAGTCTACTATCTCTCTTATTCTCCCTTCTCTCTCCCAATCCTATAGGAGTTTTGCTTTAAAAAAGTAGAAGAAAAGGGGCACCTGGGTGGCTCAGTCGTTAAGCATCTGCCTTCGGGTCAGGTCATGATCCCAGGGTCCTGGGATCAAGCCCCGCATCAGGCTCCCTGCTCAGCAGAAAGCCTGCTTCTCCCTCTCCCACTCCCCCTGCTTGTGTTCCCTCTCTTGCTGTCTCTCTGTCAAAAAATAAATAAAATCTTAAAAAAAAAAAAGGTAGAAGAAAAGGTCAGCTTTCCCATCAGTGGTAGGAGGTGTCTCCTGATATCATTCTGAGGAAAGCTTTGAATCCAATGAGATTGAATATTGGAGTTTTTAAATTATATGACTTTTTTAGAATGGAATCTTGCCATTTGCAATGATGTGGATGGAGCTAGAGAGTATTATATTAAGCAAAATAAGTCAGTCAGAGAAAGACAAATACTAAACAATCATAGGGGAAAAAAAGAGAAACGCAAAAACCAAGAAACAGACTCTTAACTCTAGAGAACAAACTGATGGTTTCCAGAGGGGAGGTGGGCAGGGGGAAGGGGGGAAATAGATGATGGGGATTAAGGAGCGCACTTGTGAGGAGAATTGGGTGATGTATGGAAGTGATGAATCGCTATATTGTACACTTGAAACTAACATAATACTGTATGTTAACGAACTGGAATTTAGTGAAAAACTTAAAAAATAAAAACACATATATCTTAATGAATAAATAAATAAATTACATGACTTTCTAAATAACTGAATGTGACCAATGACCAGAAAGCTATGGCATCTGGTCAAGATAGTTTTAAGATATTTGTTACATAATATGGAAGGGATATCGGAAGTAGCAGAGTTGAAAGCAATGATGAGAGGGAACAAAAGTTCCATAATTGTGAACCCACTAAGATCACACAGATCACGGCCAGTAAACCAGTTACATCTCCTACAAATTCAAGAATACACGATATACAGAGAGTATGATTGATAATAATTACCTCTGTGCTGCTACCATCTGAAGATTAGGTGCTGTTTGGTTTGGTTTGGTTTGGGGTTTTTCGGCCATTTCTCTTCCAAAGACCAAATCCTTAGATTCGTAGCTTTCCCTTCGCTAATTTCTCAAGTATTATAACAATACAGCCCCCAGTGAAGAACTTTCCTGTTGAAACCCCACAGTACCCAGCAGTGTTCCCTACATTGTGCCTACTTAAATATTTGCTTATGGCAGATTTTACCAGAGGACAAGGGAGTCTCAGGATGCAAGCTATCTGTGGAGTTAGACAAATTACATGCACAGCATCTCACTTATTACCTATGCTTGACTAACTTAATGTAAATCTTCACTTGGTGTTTTCTGCTTTTAATACTTGGTTCTTGTTCCAGATTTCCCTTTCAGCCTCATCTGTGGGTTTATACTGTCTTCTCTTGATCATGTAATCTTATTTTTATTTACCAACCTATTTATCTCCTCTCCTAGGATATTTGAGGAAGTACCGTCCTTCCTGAGTGTTTACCCCTCACCACCACCCACCACCACCATTCCAGAAAAAATCCTCTTGACTCAGTGGCCTCCATGGCCTCAGTATGGAATATCCCTGAACTTGCTTCTTCCCCTTGAGATCTAGCTCAGCTCCCCTGAACTGTCTCTTCTCTATACCTCTATATATCTCTTGTCCCTCTCTATCAATCTTTCCAGCTAGAAATTCTACTGCCTCCCCAGATGCACACATACACACAGGCTCTGGTCCTATCCCAGCTGAGATTGCTCACAAAATGACACGTGGTTTTAGGGCAATTGTTTATGGATCTCAGCAGATACTAAAAATCTCTCACTGTAGCTAATAAAAAATTGTATGGAACTTTTCAGTTTGCTTAGTCATTTCAGAGTCCAGTAGTTCTATTTATTCACAGAGATTAAAACATATTCTTAGGGCGCCTGGGTGACTCAGTTGGTTAAGCTACTGCCTTCAGCTCAGGTCATGATCCTGGAGTCCCTGGATCGAGTCCCACATCAGGCTCCCTGCTCGGCAGGGAGTCTGCTTCTCCCTCTGACCCTAACCCCTCTCATGTGCTCTCTCTCATTCTCTCTCTCTCAAATAAATAAATAAAATCTTTAAAAAAAAAAACATATTCTTAAATCCAGCATACTCTGAAGTCTCCAGCTGTAATATAAAATAAATCTAAACTAAGTATTCACTTCCAAATACCTTGCAATTGTCATCTAACTCTGAATACCCTTATATTTCTATTTTATAAAACAATTCTAAACAATTTGTAAATATTGTGGTCTCAATGCAGTTTTAGTCAACTTACTTTCAGAGTTACTCATATAGCTTTAATAAGAATCACTAACTTTAGGGCGCCTGGGTGGCTCAGTTGGTTAAGTGACTGCCTTCGGCTCAGGTCATGATCCTGGAGTCCCAGGATCGAGTCCCGCGTCGGGCTCCCTGCTCGGCAGGGAGTCTGCTTCTCCCTCTGACCCTTCCCCCTCTCATGCTCTCTCTCTCTCATTCTCTCTCTCAAATAAATAAATAAAATCTTTAAAAATAATAATAATAATAATAAAAAAAAGAATCACTAACTTTAAAAAGTGGCAAATCTAAACAACATTATATCTTATTTTTTCATTTGTTTTCCTTCCTTTTTGAAATTCTCTCCTTCCTCTATTTTGATGACCTGGGTATCTCTTCTCTACATGTGTGGTCACTTTTCAATTTCAGTGGGTTGTTTTTTCTCTATTCATCTCTTAAATGTTAATTTCTTTTAATGCTCCATATTGGCACCTCTTTTCACATTATAAGATTTCATGGGTGACAAGGATACAAATGTAGTGATCCAAAGGGGCACATGCACCCCAATGTTTATAGCAGCAATGTCCACAATAGCCAAAATATAGAAAGAGCCTAGATGTCCATCAACAGATGAATGGATAAAGAAGATGCGGCGTGTATACACACACACACACACACACACACACACACACACACATACACACACACAAATGGAATATTATGCAGCCATCAAAAAATGAAATCTTGGGGCATCTGGGTGGCTCAGTCAGTTAAGCGGCTGCCTTCAGCTCAGGTCATGGTCCCAGGGTCCTGGGATCGAGCCCCGCATCAGGCTCCCTGCTCGGCAGGAACCCTGCTTCTCCCTCTCCCACCCCCCTGCTTGTGTTCCCTCTCTTGCTGTGTCTCTCTCTGTCAGATAAATAAATAAAATAAAATTTAAAAAAAATGAAATCTTGCCATTTGCAATGACGTGGATGGAACTAGAGGGTATTATGCTAAGCAAAATAAGTCAATCAGAGAAAGACAAGTATCTTCTATCTGTCCATTTCTCTCCACTCTCATTCCCTTTGCTGCCTTATTTCAAGTCCTAAACCGTTGCCTGGAATGTTGTAGTATTTCCATAACTGTCAGTCTCAACCATTTCTAGTAGACTCACAGCACCCAGTATAGTGCCTAATAAAAAGTAAGTAATTAATTTTGTTGAATTGAATTTATATATGAACTCCTGGATGATGATTAATTATATATGTCAACTGGGGTGCGCCATGGTACCCAGATATTTGGTCAAACATTAGTCTAGATGTTGCTGTGGGGATATTTTTTAGATGAGATTAATATTTAAATAAGTGGACTTTGGGTAAAGCAGATTACCTTCCATAGTGTGAGTGGGCGAGTGAGCCTCATCGAACAGATCAGTTGAAAGTCTTAAGAGCAAAAAGACTGCCATCCCCTGAGAAAGAGAGAATTCTGCCAGCCGACTGCCTTTGGACTTGAACTGTACTATCAACCTTTTCTTGAGTCTATAGCTTGCCAGCCTACCCTACAGATTTGGTCTTGCCAACCTCCACAGTTGTATGAAGCCACTGTGTGTGTGTGTGTGTGTGTGTGTGTAGGAACCAATAGGAGATTATATATATATAAATAAAATATATAGGTTTTGTTTCTCTGAAAAAACCTGACTAATAGAGCCCGTGCATCAGGGCATACAATTTCAGTGACAGATCTAATAATATTTCATCCTACAGGCTGATGTTATTTAAAAGTAGTTATAATAATCTCTTACCCTGGGACATAGCCAGTTGAAATTCAATTTGGAAACAGAAATTAAAGGAGGGGCACGTGGGTGGCTCAGTCGTTAAGCGTCTGCCTTCGGCTCAGGTCATGATCCCTGAGTCCTGGGATCGAGCCCCATGTCGGGCTCCCTGCTCAGCGGGAAGTCTGCTTCTCCCTCTCCCACTCCCCCTGCTTGTGTTCCCTCTCTCCCTGTGTCTCTCTCTGTCAAATAAATAAATAAAATCTTTAAAAAAAAAAAAAAGAAATTAAAGGAACCACAAAATTTGCCAGCACTTCATAGCACCGATTAGCAAAACACTTGCTCAGATTAGCAAATCCCTTTCTTGAGCCTACTTCCCATCGGCCTCCCCAGTAGGGTCAATTAACCCCAACCCACTTGCTGACTCGGAAGCAAAAAGAATATATGACCTCAGATATATATCTTGGCAATGAAGCATCAAACCACCTCGAGCACAATCAATATTTTAAAAGTGTACCCTGCTTCTAGTAAATTCAGTTTTTGCCTTACTACATGACATCAGGATCTCCCTTTATGGTCCAATTCTTGCATTTGGGTCACGGTTTTGCTTTTCAAGAGTCATCGCATCATAAATTTCTCTCCTTTTTTTTTTAGTGTTTTTGCCCCCAGATACTAGAGTTCTAACCTTGAATCATTTTTTGCCTTCGGCCAGTCTCTTCTGAGACTGTGGGTTTCTTACCTGGCAATCTATCTGCCTGATGTCTGTCTCTGGAACTCCTTGACGCCAGGTCTCCCTGAGTCTGCACTTCTTTACCTTACATGCCCCTAGCCTAGTGGATTTATCTACTCTCAGGGTTCTCGATGTCCTTCTGTGCCTTTTGCACATCTTACCGCTTGCTGATTGTACCTCAGTTCTGACAGGTAGCATCATCGCTGCAAATCAAGGAGCTGCCACCGGCTGTGTGAGAGCACCAACGCTATTAGGTGGAATTTGTTTGAGACGGTGGGCAAGTTTGTCATGGGCGAGAGAGAGAAATTAATACACATGACCCAGATTATAATGTTTTCAGATATATTATATATATATATATATTTTGTAAAGATTTTATTAATTTATTTGACAGAGAGAGACACAGCGAGAGAGGGAACACAAGCAGGGGGGAGTGGGAGAGGGAGAAGCAGGCTTCCTGCCGAGCGGGGAGCCCGATGCGGGGCTCGATCCCAGGACCCTGGGATCATGACCTGAGCCAAAGGCAGACGCTTAACGACTGAGCCACCCAGGCGCCCCTATATTTTATATATTAACACGGAAGTGTCAATGTACAGATTGTACCTAATTTACCTCACCGTCACTGAAGAAAATTAGCTGAATAGAAGCGCCTCATAGAGTTGGAAACCCAGAGAATCAACCTCCGAAAAATAAACAAGTGAGGACACTAAGGCAAACCACCTGATTTGACAAACACCAGAAGGCACAGCGTCGAGAAAATAGGGAGATGAAACTACAGATCCAAGGAGTTCTGAAACATAAGGCTGTACTAAAACCATTGAAGATTATGTCGGATAAGGACAATGAAGGAGACTGAAGGAGATGCTAAAAGTTGGAAAACTTTAAGTGGGCCACTGAGAATTCCTGTTCCTGCGATCACATTTTTCTTCTCTTAGTATTTAAATGTCCCTTCACTGAACAACTTGAAACCGCATCTTCCCTAGAGAAATAGCATAGTACTAGTGATTTAGAAGACTGATCTCTAAACATTTTTGACTACACTTCCAGATCAGTTTGTGACTTTTTTTTTTTTAAGTAATCTCTACCTGCGAGGTGGGGCTTGAACTCACAACCCTGTGATCAAGAGTCGCTTGCTTTACCGACTGAGCCAGCCAGGCGCCCCTATAATCCTAAGGCAGTTTTTAAAAAGTGCACTTAATATATGTATTCATATTTATAAGTTGTAGTCAAAATAAGCAAGTATATTAAGAAACTTCAAAAAAGGCTTATAAATAGGAATGTTTAAGTTTAGAGAAATGTTACCAAATATCACACAGAGACTTAATGATTTTAAACATTCCTGAAGTATTTGTAAGGATTTATGTTAATGTTCAAAGTGGGTAGTTTCTAAGGTTTTGCCAATCAATATAGCTTCATACTATCAATAGCTCATAGCTCAAGACACACTATACATTTGGAGTGGGATTCATTCATTGTTAATGATAGTGGATGTACATCTGCATTTCACGTAGATTCCAGAAAAATTTAAAAATACATCTTGGCCACCTTCCAACCAGATCTGTTTGTACCACCATTTTTACTGTTTATGAGTGGTTAAAAAGAAAAACAACAGATACTAGAACTGTCAGCCCCATCTTTTCTTGTCGGTTTGTGCTTACATTTTAGTATCACCTATAACCAAAGTATTCTTAAATAAATAAAACAACTTGCCCATTGAAAACTGCATAAAGCTGGCACCTGGATAGCTCAGTCATTTAAGTGTCTGCCTTCGGCTCAGGTCATTATCCTGAATCCTGGGATTGAGCCCCATGTCTGGGTCTGGCTCCCTGTTTGGGGGGTTCTGCTTCTCCCTCTGCCCCTCTCCCGCTTATGCACTCACACACGCGTGTGCACGTGCGCACGTGTGTGCTCTCTCTCTCTCTCAAATAAATAAATAAAATCTTAAAAAAAAAGAAAACCACATAATATAATCCACAAATGCACTAAAATGAGCACACGGAAATTGGAACCCGCAGCAATATGCCAAAAGCAGCAGGGCATTACCACCTTCTCCTCTACAGAGGGAAATGCCCAGGCTTCCCTTGAGACAGGTCATGTACTCAGTGTAGTATTTGACCATCTGACACACAGATCTAGTGAGGGTGCCTATGTCAATCTATAATACTAAATATTGGTACCTGTTAGCTTTTTTGTTTTCACTTAAATATGTAATTTATTATTAACTTCCAGAACCCAAGTGATCTTCTTGCACACTTGCTAGTATGTATCCATCTTTTTTTTAAAAAAGTTTATTTATTTTTTAGTAATCTCTGCACCCAAAGTGGGGTTCGAACTCATGACCCTGAGATTGAGACTTGCATGCTCCTCCAACTGAGCCAGCCAGGTGCCCCATGCCTACATGAATCCACTTTTAAGATCATGACTTTAGAGCATGGATTTACTCTGGCAGATCTGGGTTTCTATCTCGGTTCCACCACTTACCAGCTCTGTGACCTCAGGCAGACACAACCTCACCAAGTCTCATTTTTCTCATATATAAAATGAAGATGTGACAATGTTTATTTCACAGGGTTGCAAGAATTAAATGAGATAATGGGTGTAGAACAATTGCGATCAAACTCAGCACATAATTAATACACAGCATATTTTGTCCGTTATTAGCAGGATTATTTTTCTAGGCTCAGAATCTCCAGAAATGCACCATTGAGAAGGGAAGGGAAATGCCTCGTAAATAATAGAATTGTCTCAGAGGACAGCCATTTGGGATGAGACTCTCTCCAAAACTGGCCATGTTTAAGGAATCAGTGAGCTCGCAGGGAACAAATCCTTTGGTTCCTGGAGAGAATATTTTCATTACTGTTAACTTTCTGGGATACCATACATTTCTCTGGCCTGTTTATTTTCTGACTGGCGCTTCTCAGAGAGGTAAATTTATACCTACTTGCTTAATCTTACTCTTCATCTCTGCTTTCTCTTTCAAACAAAGTTTTAAAGATTTGGCAAGGGTTAAGACACTAAGTAAATGAATTTCAGTCATTTTTTCCTTTAGATCAATTATAATTGATTGCACATTTTTTCTTGATAAACTTTCGAGTTGTGTTGCTCAGTAACACACACCACCCATGAAATTTGTGTTGCCCTCGCAATCTAATTTTTAAGTGCTAATATTTCTGTTGCGTCTTCATGACTTTCCCCGGTGCATTTCAGCAAAAATAACCCCAATGAAGGAGACACAACTCTTGTTTTACACAAGACGTACATTAAATTATTCTGCCATCCTACAGTTTATTATTGTCAAATACTGTGTATACTGTTCTTGTACTGCTTATGATTCACTGGGATTTAGTCAGACAAAAGAGTGAACATCTTGCTCTCATGAACTGTTAAATTCATTTTGAAAACGAGTGAATTTGATCATGAGAGGCTATTCGGTTAGTTTCTCCCCTTTCAAACACCTACCTTACAAAGCAGGATTGCTATTTCTGTTCTTGCCTTGTCTCCAGGAGGGTCCTTGATGCTGATGTTTATCACCAATCCTACCTCAGGTATCACTAGGTCACAAGACAAGTGGTGGGGGCTTTTGATACAAAAGTAACAAAAAAGAGGGCACCTGGGTGGCTCAGTCGTTAAGCGTCTGCCTTCAGCTCAGGTCATGATCCCAGGGTCCCGGGATCGAGTCCCACATTGGGCTCCCTGCTTGGCGGGAAGCCTGCTTCTCCCTCTCCCACTCCCCCTGCTTGTGTTCCTGCTCTGGCTGTCTCTCTCTCTGTCAAATAAATAAAAAATCTTAAAAAAAAAAAAAGTAACAAAAAAGAAAGAAACAATCAGAAACATTTTATATTTTAGGGAAAACATCTCTTTGAGAGAGCTAACCATTCAGGAAGCGCTAACCTGTTCCCTCCAGCTCAGAAAAAAATTTGCCTACACTGGTTGAATATTCTCACCTCATGTTATCAACACAAACGAAGTCTATTGATTAGCGATATCTTTGGATTAACAAGACTTCTCTTTAAATAAGTTAAACATCGGTGCCAACAAAGAGGGATTATGAGCCATCCATGCATGAAGAAGGATTTAAAGCAGGTTGTTTCCTTCTTGACACTGGGGTAGAAGATGAATTATCTGGAAGAAAAGCATGACAGTTTTACTACAGGCAAATAAAATAGATAATTTTAGATCCGGTGGCATTTTCAGAAGCAGGTCAGGCCTGCTTGGAATCCCACGGTAGGGGGCAGGGGATGCATTTAAGGCAGACTGAGGGCATTGAGTTTCATGTGGCTCTGAGGACACTGGTGTATGTCCCAAATCAAAGACCAACCTTGCTTGTCGTAGGAATCTACCTTGAACTGACCACTCGCCTTGGAAAAAGGGTGAAAAATAAGAGATTCATGACCTTTTATTTCATGATCCAAAACCAGGACCTAAGGCTGAGTTGACCATTACTTCTGGGCTTGGCGGTTGACCTGGTTACTCATTCTGTAAATTGTCTTTAAAGGAAAATGCATTACAAACGCTAAGCAACCAGCTTACAAAGGAACGATGGAGCCCACCCATTTCCTTAGGTTGAGGACTACCTCAATTCCTGTATCCTGATCCTTTCTGGGAAGATATAAATGAACTCCTTGCTGGTATTCTAAAGGTGAATATTTAAGATTATTGTACCCATTAAAAAACTGTATCAAAGCCATTAAAGTCAAAATTGTTCTCTATTCTGCCTGCTGAGATATTCCAAGGAGTGTATGCAGAGCGGTCGAAAATTCTTTGTAAATGTTTGGTCCACTTGTCTCACATTGTTAGTCACCTTGCTCTCCCTTCTAATGAATTGTAACCTGAGAGGCTGGGAGATTGAATCTGTCCCCATTCTGGGGACAAGCTAAGAAAGCCTGCTGAGAGCCTCTGGTACTGTGTGTCATTTTGATGTTTGAGGTAAAATATCAAAATAAATTGGTTCCCCAAAGAAAGATATCAAATGCATACTAAAAAACTCTTGCCGTCTGCCATTCCCATCAAACTCCCAGCAATGCTGCAATAAAAGTGACTGATTTGTATTCCCTTGTATCATCTTGCATGTTCTCCCTCTCCACCCAGCCCATCTGGCGGGTTTCTGCAGACAGGACCCTGCACGGTTACTATGAATGGAGCATGGCCTGGTGGGGAAGAAAATCAATTATCAGTTTCTTTTTCTCTTTCTATTGGAGGCAGGCGTGCTTTGCTCCATTGAAGAAACCTTCCAGTAGATTATGTTGTAGCTTTCACTGCGTAAAGCTTTTTATAAGACTTAACCTATAACGCCTCTGTTTTCCTCCTTCAGTTCTGTCCTCATTCCCATTGCTCCTTTTTGTCCCTCTTGTATGCTCCCGGGCAATATCTCTTCAATATTTTAGGCACTTGCTTTATTTCTTTTGGTCTAGAAACACTGAACCATGTGTTAACATTTTACCGCAAACCTCTTTTTCCTCCTTTTCAGTAATAACTACAAGAGATTCTTCCCCACCCAGCTTGCACGCACCAAGTTTTGTTGGTTTTTATGTGTATGGGTAGTAAAGTCTTAATGACCCAAAGTACATTATGCCAATGGAGTCTTATATCATGATTTCAATGGTAATTCTCTTACTTTAGGACAAGAATGGATACCTAACCAACTTGGTTTATGAAATTCCAGCTCTCTGTCAGTCTGAGCCTATGGACTTTGATCAGGGGCTGGATTTAAAGGGACAGCTCCACCCTGAACATTTTTTTAAAATTTTTATTGTTATGTTAATCACCATGCATTACATCATTAGTTTTTGATGTAGTGTTCCATGATTCATTGTTTGTGTATAACACCCAGTGCTCCATGCAGAATGTGCCCTCTTTAAGACCCATCACCAGGCTAACCCATCTTCCCACCCCCCTCCCCTCTAGAACCCTCAGTCCGTTTTTCAGAGTCCATCATCTCTCATGGTTCGTCTCCCCCTCTGACTTCCCCCCCTTCATTCTTCCCCTCCTGCTATCTTCTTCTTCTTTTTTTTTTTTAACATATATTGTATTATTTGTTTCAGAGGTACAGATCTGTGTTTCAATAGTCTTGCACAGTTCACAGTGCTCACCATAGCACATACCCTCCCCAATGTCTATCACCCAGCCGCCCCATCCCTCCCACCCCACACCACTCCAGCAGTCCTCAGTTTGTTTCCTGAGATTAAGAATTCCTCATATCAGTGAGGTCATATGATATATGTCTTTCTCTGATTGACTTATTTCGCTCAGCATAACACCCTCCAGTTCCATCCACGTTGTTGCAAATGGCAAGATTTCATCTTTTCTGATGGCTGAGTAATATTCCATTGTATATATATATACACCACATCTTCTTTATCCATTCATCTGTTGATGGACATCTTGGCTCTTTCCACGGTTTGGCTATTGTGGACATTGCTGCTATAAACATCGGGATGCACGTACCCCTTCAGATCCCTACTAGCTAGATTTACACCCTGAACATTTCAACAGAAGGGAGAAGTTGAATGACTGGGAAACTGGGAGATGGTCTTGACTATTTTTCAGTGGGAAGCTTTCTGTTTCACAGCTAAATGTTTCAATCCCAGCCTGAAGAGCTGCTCTCTCACTTGACTTTGAAAACAAAGGAATCTATTCTTAATGGGTATGATTTTTCCTTTGAAGATGATGAAGTTCTAGAACTAGACAGTGGCGATGCTTGTACAACATTATAAATGTACTAAATGCTGTCTAATTATACACTTTGAAATGGTGAATTTCATGTTCCGTATATATTGCAACAATAAAAAAGGAAAGAATCTGGGGAAAAAAGAACAAGACAAAAATTACAAAGAAGACCAAGTCCCCCTTGGTGACCCCCAACTGCCCTTTTCCTACTCATCTGCCAGCCTCTAGCCTTCCTTTCCCCAAGTGTGTGATAATGCTTGCCCTGTCTATACAGAGACACTTTTTTCTGTTTCTTTCAGGTCTGCCTTTCTGACTCATTGCTGTATGTTGCTCAAACCAGATCTACATTGTCTCCTCAACCTTGCCAATAATCGCATAAATGCTCATTCTGTTTACAGAGTAGGAACATACCCACCCTTTGGTTGCCAATGTTTCTACTGAAATGGCTCTGTCTTTCCCAGAAAGCGATCGGTGTGGAACACAGTAGTGGAAACCAGGACTGTTGCATCGCATGCTATTGTTAAAGAAGCATAGGGTTTGGAATCAAAGGAATCAACCCTCCGACTTAATATATGCCATGGTAAAAGTGAATTATCATGAGCCTCAGTTTTTGTCTATAAAGATGGAATAACCCCTGTCACAGAGGGGAGTTGTGACATTTAAAGATGAATATGTTTAAAGTGGTGTTATATACAAGACACATTCGACAAATATGAGCTCCATCTCCCGTGTCGTCTAGCTCTGTCACCAATTAAATGTGGAATCATCACCAAGTTCTTGAACCTTTTTAGCTTCCATTTTCTGTGAGTAAAATGAGGGAGAAGAACAATGGTTTAACAGTAAGACAGAAGATGGGTAGATCTTGAACAACACCAAAAAGCTGCACCTCTCTAAAATTCCTCTGGGTTATTTTCATTTTAGGTCATGCAGGACTCAGTAGTGTGTAGACCCCTATCCTTATCATTTCATGAAGAGTGGTTCCATTATGTAATTCTGTTCTATTTTATAGAAATGCAACTGACGATTTCCAAAATTCATACAAAATCATATGCTATGATCTTGAATTATAAAAGCAAATCTATTGAGCACATGCTTGTCTTACAAGGAGCAAACACTCAGAAAGATGGAGTTTCTTTTTATTTATTTTTTATAGATTTTTTAAAAAGATTTTTGTATTTATTTGAGAGAGGGAAAGCATGTGTGAGTGGGGGGAGGGGCAGAGGGAGAGAATCTCAAGCAGACTCCCCACTAGGAGCATAGCTTGGTCCCATGACCCCTAAGATCATGACCTGAGCCCAAACCAAGAGTCGGACACTTAACCAACTGAGCCACCCAGCCACCCCAGAAAGACAGAGCTTCTAAAATGTTTTGAATTTTTCTTGTTCAAGTCAGCCTACATAGCCTCAACTTAGGGTGTCTTTCATCAAACTAGTTTACTCTTTTTTTTTTTTTTTGTCCCTCTAGGTTAACAGAAAATGCACAATTTCACCATTATATATTTTGAAGTTCTTGGAATAAAAAAATATATGCGAGTTAACACTGAATGTCTTTTATGTAAATATTTTTACGCCAGTAATATGTACTGGTTGCTTCTAATAAGTTACTTAAAAAGCCATTCTTTTGTCTACTCAACCATGGAAAAATTGAACCAACAAAAAATGTATGATTTGCCAAACATTGTGTGTTTCTCTGTCCTCGTGGACTTTGTGGTCTCATAGGGCACATAGATACTAACATGCCATACAAATTAATGTAAAATTATGCTCTACGATATGCCACAAGTAAAGGTCCGTGGTGCTATGAAACTGTATAATATGGAGACGAACCTAAAGCCATGGGTGTCAAGGAAGGGTTATTATTAGGTTATCGTTTCATAATGCTTCACAGAAGCCTTCACTTAATTTTTATATTCTAAGTTGGATAACGGTACTGCTGTTCATTCAGTCACCTACACTTGAATTTCACAATCATCATTGATCTAACCTTGTTCCTAGACTGTGACTACCTTCAATCAATCACTATAGCCTATCCTTCTGGGCAGTATCTCACACCTCTTAGTTTTTCTTTCCATTTCTAGTGTTGTTCCCCATAATCATTAACTATTGCCCCTTTGTTGGACTATTAGCACAATGGTCAGTTTTAATGGGCCTGCTTCTGCCCTTTTCACTCTTCTAATCCTTTCTAATCACTGAGGCCAGAGTGATCTTTATTAAATCACCTCAGTGTCTATCCTAGCAATCTGTCCCTAACTCGGTGATTTTGATGTGTAGAGTGGTTGAAAACCACTGTCTCAACACACCTTTTTAGCCCTATTTCCCTCTGCTTCCCTACGGCATACACAGGACTACAGCAATTTCTTAAGTACCATCTGCCTTTTCTGTTTCTTCGTATAGACTCTGCTTAGAATAGCCTCTCCTCCTCACTTGTCTGCTAATGACAATCCTTGTTTTTTTTTAAAGATTGTATTTATTTATTTGAGAGGGAGAGAGAATGAGTGGGGTGAAGGGGCAGAGGGAGAGGGAGAAGCAGAATCCCCGCTGAGCAGGGAGCCTGACGCAGGACTCGATCCCAGGATCCTGGGATCATGACCTGAGCCGAAGGCAGATGCTTAACCAACTGAGCCACCAAGGTGCCCCTCCAATCCTTGTTTTTGAAGGTTTCATTCCAGAGCCACTTCCTCCATTGGGCTTTGGGACTTCTCCCAAGTTGGAATTGATTTCCCACTCTTCTTGAGAACTCCAGGAACATTTTGTTTATAGCACTCATGTGTTCTATTAGAATGTCTTGTCTCCTTTAGTAGACCATAATCACATAAAGGCTTTTTCTTAGATAATTTATACCCACTTTAATGCTTAGTTTAGTTCTTTGGGCAAAGTAGGTGGCCTAAGATATATTTGTTGAGAAAATGAAACAGGTTTCACCATTCTGCAAAGAGTAAAATTGCCTGTGAATGTACTGCTATCAGGACATCTCCCCCTTAACTACAAATGTTCTTGATGTCTCCACTGGCAATTTCTGCTTTCCATAAATATAAATTTAGCTATAGACATTCGATATATAGATATACGAACCCACATGGCTTCAATATACACTCTTCTCATGAATAGAAAATCTATATAATTTTTTGTCATTCACTCACTTTTACTTCACAGTCTGACTTTTAATCCACCCGTTTTCAAATAGCAAAGGAGATGAAATGACTTCTCGATGTCGTGCTGTGAATCCCTGAGAAAATAGCCTCAGAGTGGGAACTTCACAGCACTTTTTCAAGTAGACTTTCCAAAGGTCATTTCTAAAGTTTGATTATCTTTAACTCGTTTTCATCCAATGAATTCATTTACATTGTGGACTAAAATTCAAAAAAGAAAAAAAAAATGGTCCTGCTTTACTATTAGTGGAATGATGCTTAAAACTTCAAAAATAGTTTTATACAAAGACATAGATCTCATAGATTTATACAAAGACATAGATCTCATTGGCTGGATGAAATCAAGTACCTTTTGACAAATAGGGCCCGAAGCCAATTAGTTTTCAAGAATAAGGGTAAAAGTGTCCCAGATTTATACAGAGATCACAGACTGTATCTATATTACTATAGATTTTTTGTGTCTTAAAATTGATCAGGCATTTCATGTTTTGTAGGGTGAACATGAACTAACATGCAAATCTGCTTATCATTCCAGAGTCTGTAAAAAGTTTTACTAGCCTAGAAGAAGTTCTTCTTTCGAATTGAGAAAGATTTAAATAAAAATGAAAAATAGTCCTTATAACATTGAAGCTCTCTGCATTGAAGTTCTCTGTCTGTTTTTTTTTTTGTTTTTTCTTCAGATTACCAATAGTCTTTGTCATGAAGGCTACATCCCTTTAGGGATTGTGAAATGGGTTGCATGTCTCCTCTGGAGCCCTCTTTCTGTCTCCCCTCCTTGGTGTCTTTGTCTTCCTGCTATTGTCTGATATACAAGGTCCTCTACTACGATAATCTTTCCCTTTCCTGCCCAGATTTAAACCACTTTCCCACGTCAAAATTTACCCCATTTCTTCAGGAGTCATGCAGATAAGTGCTTCTCAAACTTTAATGTGCACGTGACTCACTGGTATCTTATTAAAATGCATATTCTCATTCAGTAGGACTGGGTTGGAGCTCACGATTCCACATTTCTAACCAACTCCTTAACGATACTCACATCTGCTAGTTTGGGGACAGCACTTTGAATATCAGAGTTTTAGGTGACAGAAAAAAATTTCAATCAACTTCACTTTTATAATCTAATAATGGCTTCAAAAGCTTTACTCTGTTCAGAAAAATGTACGTTGTTAAATAAACCTTCAATAACTCACATGTAAATATGATATGGAATTTTTAAATACTACAGTAATATCCATGGGAGAAATGTTAAGAGGACAATCATCATTGAATGTCTCAAATCACGCAACAGAGTAGACAGATGCTTTGCTTATAAAAACAGCAAGGCCTACTAATTAGAGGACTCAGGAAGCAGATATTAATTCCCCCACTTTATGGATGAGGAAACTGAGTTCTAGTGATATTAACTGGTCTGAGGTCATGAAGATTATAATTGAAACAGAGAGGCTTTGAACACCGATTTTCTGACTGGAAAAATCTATGCTCTTTCTACAATGTAACTGCACCTACCTGATAGCTAAAGAAATTTATCAGAGTCATAGGCTGAAAAATCCTTCAGGGGATTTTAAGATTCTAAAAATTTAACTCTCAGGTAGATGCAACTGGATTCTGGGGGGAGAGAAAACAACATTTGTTAATTCATTTTGTGACAATACACACACACACATAATATTACTAAAAGCAAAAAAGTAAAACTTTATATTCAAATAAATCTCTAAACGTTATATGCGGTGAAGTTGATTCAAAAAAGGTAGCAATGAACATTCAAAACTCATAGCTGAATTTAAGTAAATAACCTGCTAAAAGTAGTTCTGTTACTATTTTTAGAATTGTATGGATTTGTGTCCAACATTTTATTTCACCAGATTTTCTTATCAATTTGTAGACTTCCATTATTTATTTATTTAAAGCTTGACTCCTCTTCTCTGAGTGTAATTTTAATATACTCTCTACTGAATTCTTACAATGTAATTTGGAATAAAAGTCAAGGAACAATAATAGCAGTAGGATTCCAAGTCCAATGCACTACAGGCTGGTCTTAAAATAAGTTCCGAATAATGGTCCCCATCATCAGCTTTAGGGCTGAAAGAGACCAAGAAATAAATAAGATATAATGGAAAGGAAAAAAAAAAAGTCTAGTTCATTTTATGGTGCCGTTCCTATTTCTCTGTATTCAGTCAGCCACGGCTATTTCTTACAGCTGAATACATAAAGCAAAACATAAGAACTAGCATCTTAAAACATATATAAAATTCAGTAATAATCATAGGCGGGAATATTCTTTAAATTGAAATGACTGCAATTTTGTCGACATAGTTTTTCTCCAAAGTCAAAAATACCCATATTTTAAACCACTTTTCACATTCAGTCTGTCCTCCAATAGTTACAGGGCTCCATTAACGGGGAGACGAGGGGACAACATTTCCTTTCAAACTTATTATGTGACTTGGGTCAATGGTTCCACCATATCTTTATTGCGTCCAGCTTATCGTCTCCTCTCCAAGGCAGGCTCTCATGCAAAAATATTGAACTATGTCCAACGTGTAGAAATTAACATGTCTAAAGCAGGATCCGATATTTTGCAGAGACGATGCATTCTAAACCATAAAAAAGGTGGGCTCACCCTCATCCTAGTACCTAACTAAAGATTGCATGGGGCAGTTTCAGTTCCAACTCAGGCATAATTCATGATCTTTTGATGAGCTAATCATCCATAATGGGTCTGTTTTCTCTTCCGGCCGTGACTTATCCTGGTCATCCTGGCCAGTTTCTCACTGCATTTGCTTGCTCCTTTGATTTCTCTAACTTGCATGTGTGCTTGGTAGTGCCCCACCAATAATTTTAGATCTCCCAGCCACTGAGTGGAGATGAACAACCTCAGCAATTACCAGGCATAATTTTAACTCCATGAGGTCCACACAGGGAAAATCAATGATCTAAACTTGAGAAATGATACAAAGCAAACCATAGGTTATTTCAATCAGACAAAGATACACATGCTATGTGACGTTTGTTCATTATACCAACGTGATACGATGAGTGTAGTCAAACATGCCCTATACTAGTCTGAAAATAAGATCCCTAAATGCCATAAAGTTTAGTTGTAGTATTTGTAGTTAAACATACAATTGTATGTTCTTATGTTTGAGTCAGAAAGGGCTCTTTTTTTTCTGTGAGAATGGTAAAACGAACACATCTCCTAGTAAATGATCATGAAGGCAAGTAGAAAAGCCTACCAAACATACTCTCATACTGTTGCATGGAATCAGTGTTATTTGAAATACATTAGAACAGTGGCCTCTTAAACTATAAAAAGTAATGTATATAGTAGTTTTATCAATGCAGCAAACTGACCTAACACCAAACTCTGCTCTAAGGACATATAAATACTGAATAAAATATAGCTATTTTTTTCAAGATTTTTATTTATCTATTTGGGAGAGAGAGAGAGCACAAGTAGGAGAGAGGAGCAGAGGGAGAGGGAGAAGCAGGCTCCCCGCTGAGCAGGGAGCCTGACATGGGGCTCGAACCCAGGACCCTGGGATCATGACCTGAGCTGAAGTTAGATGCTTAACAGACTGAGCTACCCAGGCGCCCCATAGCTATTTTAATAATCATAATGAATCCTGAAAGAAAAATTCCCAGCTGACAGAAGTATAAAAAGAACTCAAGCTCTCGGCTCCTCCTTGTTCAACAGACAGCCCCATTTTCTGGTGCAGTGTCAGCCATGTCCCCGATACATCATGGTGAAAGTCGGAGAAAACAGATGTGGCCATATTGGGCTTTTAACTCTGACAAAATAGATATTGTCACCATCAATGACCTCTTCATTGACCTCAACTACATGGTCTACATGTTCCAGTATGATTTCACCCACAGCAAATTCAATGGCACAGTCAAGGCTGAGAATGGGAAACTTGTCATCAATGGAAAGCCCATCTCCATCTTCCAGGAGCAGGATCCCACTAACATCAAATGGGGTGATGCTGGTGCTGAGTATGTTCTGGAGTCCACTGGGGTCTTTACCACCATGGAGAAGACTGGGGTTCACTTTAAAGGTGGGGTAAAGATGGTCATCATCTCTGCCCCTTCTGCTGATGCCCCCTATGTTTGTGAGGAACATGAACGATGAGAAGTATGACAACTCCCTCAAGATGGTCAGCAATGCCTCCTGCACCAACTGCTTGGCCCCTCTGACCAAGGTCATCCATAACAACTTTGGCATCATGGGCCACAGCCCATGCCATTGCTGCCATACCGAAGACCTTGGATGGCCCCTCTGGAAAGCGGTGGCATGATATCTGAGGGGCTGCCCAGGACATCATCCCTGCTTCTACTGGTGCCGTCAAGGCTGCAGGCAAGGTCTTGGCTGAGCTGAACAGGAAGCTCACTGGCATGGTCTTCCGTGTCCCCACCCCAATGTGTCAGTCGTGGATCAGACCTGCTGCCTGGACAAAGCTGCCAAATAGGATAACATCAAGAAGGTGGTGAAGCAGGCATCGGAGGGCCCTCTCACAGGCATCCTGGGCCACACTGAGGACCAGGGAGTCTCCTGTGACACCCACTCTTCCACCTTCGATGCTGGGCCAGTCATTGCCTTCAATGACCACTTTGTCAAGCTCATTTCCTGGTATGACAATGAATTTGGCTACAGCAATCAGGTGGTGGACCTTATGGTCTACATGGCCTCCAAGGAGTAAGAGCCCCCTGGGTCACCAGCTGCAGCAAGAGCAAGAGGAAGAGATGGGCTCTCAGCTGCCGGGGAGTCCTTGCCGCAACTCATCCCCCGACACATACTGAGAATCTCCCGACCTTTACATGGTTTGCATCCCAGACTCCCTGAAGAAGGGGAGGGACCTGGGGAGCCCTACCATCAACAAAGCATACTGTGTCCAGCCAAAAAAAAAAAGTCAAAACCAGAGTGATAAGCAAATTAACTAGTATTATGGTGGCATAAGGGCTCTCTGAATGACATATCTAACAAGCATTCCACAAGAAGAAGATAGGAATTAGGGAGAAGCAGTAGTGAAAAGAGGGGAGAATTTAAGGAAGACATGAATACTCAGATCGAAAGAGCAAAGCTCCAATGGAGATAAATCAAACTAAAGTGACATGTGGAAACAAGGTAGGAAAACTGTAGAATAGCAAATGCAAAGGAAAAGATTACAAATAATCTGAGGAAGGATATATTCCCCCAATAAAATGGCAATCATACGGACAATAGATCTCGTATCAACAACACAGGCAGGAAGACAGTGGACATCTATCATCCAACAGCTGAGGGAAAATAACTGCCTGCCTAGGGCCACTAAATATTTAAGAGTGAATGTGAAAAAAGACATTTCAGACAAACACTGAATGAGTTTACCACTCACGAATGCTTACTGAAAGTGTGACTAAAGATTATCCTAAAATGAGACAAAGTCTGAACCTTGAACGAAGTAATGGAAATGCAAAAGGGCTGTGGTGAACAAAGAAGTGGGCACAAATGTGAGGAAAGCTAATGAGGCATCACTTGTAAAACGTATACTATGAAGAACACTTTGGGCAAGTTTAAAAACAAGTTGGGACCTCCACTTCTGGGAAGACGGAGATGGATTTTCCCTATTCCTCCTGCTAAGTACAACTGAAAATGCTGGACATTATATATAAAACAAACATACAAAGACTCTGGAAAGTGGAAAAGAAAGCAAGTCAATTATGGACTTTTGGGACCAAGGAATGGTACACTGGTGAGTTCTCAGACAGAAAGATAGATACATGATAGAGAGACATAGAAATAGATATATCTCCATCCCATGAATATCAATAGGAGCAGACAAAAAAAGCTTCAGTGAGACTTATTGTCTCCAGCCAAAGAACCAGGAATAGGAGACCTTAATAAGACAAAAATCTTTTAGACAACAACCAGTCTACTGCACTCAGACACCATGGAAGAAACTGTAACCTGACTCCCACCCATGAAAGCAAAGGCCAAAGGGGGAACCTAGACACCCATTCTCACAAAGCTGTAACAAGGTTCTCCAACACCAATGATTAGGTGGTTCAGAGAAAGCCATATTAAAAGCAGGGACTTTTATCCCCCCTGCCTGGTAATGAATCCCACCCTCACGGTGTCAGAGGATACCTTATGGGGAGCCTGAGCTTACGCCCCACCCACCATCAATGAGGCACTGTGCTCCCTCCCTGCCGGAGTTGTGTAAGAGGAGGCCTGGTAGAGAGTCAGGACTTTTACAATTTTGTAGAGGAAATGAAGTGACACAATCCCATGGTGAAAGTGGAAACCACATGGCTGGAAGTCCAATCCTATCCAACAGAAATGAGTACACCCCACTCCAATGCCAGTGTCAGTGGAAACCAAGCTGGGACCCTTTACTACTACTCCACCTTACAGTAAATGAGGCAGCACTTCATTTTCCCCTGCCAGAGAAGTGTCAGAAGAAAGAGAAAGTCAGCAAAAAAAATATGAAGATTTCAATAAGATCCAGAGCCTCCTAAGATAAGATGAAAATGCCCAGCTTTCAATAGAAAATCATTCATCATACTAAGCACTAGAATGATCTCAAACAGAATGAGAAAAGACAATCAGTAGATGCCAAGGTCGAGATGAAAGAGATGTTAGAATTATCTGAAAGGAAAAAAATGACACCCACATAAATGTATACCCAGCAAAAGTACCCTTCAGGAATAAAGAGAAACTCAGGCATTCTCAGATGAATGAAAAATGAAGAGAATTCGTTGCCAAGAAACACGCTCTAAAAGAACGGCCCAAAGAAGTTCTCTAAACAAAAGGGAAGTGATAAAAGAGAGAACCCTGAAGCATCAAGAAAGAAGAAAGAACACGGCAAGCAAGAATATGGGTAAATACAATAGGCGTTTCTCTGAGTTTTCTAAATTATACTTGCTGGTTTTAAAAAAGTCTAACACTGGTGTGGTTTTAAATGTATGCAGAAGAAATATTTAGGACAACTATATTATAAAAGGGGGAAGGAAATGAGACATAAAAGGAGGTAAGAGTTCTACACTTCGCTCAGAATGGCAAAATAAGGACACCTATAGAAACCTCAATCGAGGGACGTTCTAGAAAATACCAGACTGTCTACAGGAGCCTATGGAAACATGATGGCTAAATGTATCGTGATCTCCTGGATGAGATCCTGAAATAGAAAAAGGACATTAGATTTTAAAAAACTGAGGAATCTGAGGGCGCCTGGGTGGCTCAGTTGGTTAAGCCACTGCCTTCAGCTCAGGTCATGATCCTGGAGTCCCTGGATCGAGTCCCACATCAGGCTCCCTGCTCGGCGGGAAGCCTGCTTCTCCCTCTCCCACTCCCCCTGTTTGTGTTCCCTCTCTCGCTGTGTCTTTCTCTGTCAAATAAATAAATAAAATCTTTAAAAAAAATAAAAAATAAATATAAATAAAAATAAAAAAATAAAAAACTGAGGAATCTGAATAAAGTACAGACTTCAGTTTATTTTTTTTTTTTTTTAAGATTTTTTATTTATTTATTTGTCAGAGAGAGAGAGAGAGAGAGCACAAGCAGGGGGAGCAGCAGAGGGAGAGGGAGAAGCAGGCTCCTCACCGAGCAAGGAGCCCGACGCGGGACCCGATCCCAGGACCCTGGGATCACGACCTGAGCCGAAGGCAGACGCCTAACGACTGAGCCACCCAGGCGTCCCCAGACTTCAGTTTAAAATAATGTACGAATATTAGTTCATTAATTGTGGCAGATTGACCATACTAATGTTTATAATAGAGGTCTGAATATATGAAAACTCTACTATCTTTGCAATTTCTCTGTAAATGTAGAACTATTCTAAAATTAAAAGTTTCCTTTAAAAAATTGCTGTACCATTAAAAAAAATTATGCTCAAGGACTGATTTCATTCACACCATGTTCTCTGAATACAGTGTGGTAATAGAACAATAAGAAAGAGACTATAAATATCTAAAATGATTATAGAGATTAGGGGCACCTGGGTGGCTCAGTCAGTCAAGCGTCCAACTCTTGATTTCAGCTCAGGTCGCAGTCTCGGAGTCCAGGGATCGAGCCCCAAGTCATGCTCTGCGCTCAGCAAGGAGTTTGCTTGAGGATTCTTTCCCTCTCCCTCTGCCCCTCCCCCCACTTGCACACACTCTCTCTCTCTCTCTCTCTCTAAAATAAATAAATAAATATTTAAAAAAATAAAATAAAATGATTATAGAGATTATAAAAATAAATAAGAACGGGGTGCCTGGGCGGCTCAGTTGTTAAGCGTCTGCCTTCGGCTAGGTCATGATCCCAGCGTCCTGGGATCGAGCCCCGCATTGGACTCCAGCCCCACATTGGACTCCCTGCTCAACGGGAAGCCTACTTCTCCCTCTACCACTCCCCCTGCTTGTGTTCCCTCTCTCACTGTGTCTCTCTCTGTCAAATAAATAAATAAAATCTTTAAATAAATAAATAAATAAGAACTATGATGAAAGCACTAAATGATATTTAAAATTCAGATATGTAAAAATAAAAAAAATAGAAATTAATTTTTTTCTAAATGGATGAGTCAAACAAATCATAAAGGAAATGGTTATATAACTGTAATTGAATAATCACAAAAATACTACATATAGGAATTTACTATGCAGTTATAGTAACTAAAACAGTGTGATATTGGCAAAATGAAGCAATTAGGCTAATGAAATAGAATTAAGCCAAATCTATATGCATACATTTGTACCTATATGAAAATTTATCATATAACAGAGATGACATAAGAATTTTTTAGGAGAGCACAAGCTTTTCAATAAATGGCATTGGACCAATTGAGTGTATATATATATGTGTATATATATATATAGTGTAAAATTAAAATAATGTATTTTTCTTCATATGAAGAAAAATAAAATTGGATCCCTACGTCACATAATAATAAAAATCAATTACAGATGGATTTAAAGACCTAATATAAAAAAAAAAAACTTTTAGACAAAATACAAGAGACTATCTTTATGATTTGGAAATGTCAATGGCTTTCTAACACAGGAACCCAAAGCTAAAACTACAAAGTAACAGATCAAAGTTTGAGTATGTAGTAATTTAAATTTTTCTGTATGACAAAGGACAGGGTTAAATTAGAAGATATGACTGGGAGAAGACATTTCCAATACATATAAACCAAAAACACATTGGGGATCAAGAATCTATAAAGAACTCCTATATGTTTGTTTTTTTTAAAGCAGTTAAAAAGTGGTCAAAGAATACGGACAAGCAATTCACAGAGGAGAAATACGAACAGTCAATAAACATATGAAAGGATGCTCGATCTCAATAATAATCAAAGAAATACAAATTTAAATAAATATCTTTCATACCCAACAAATGGATGAAACTTTAAATCTGACAGTGTAAATTTAGGCAAGGATATAGAAAAACAGGTTAGGTTCACTCAAATGCTGTGCGGTTGGAGTGCAGTTCTTAAAATAATTTTGGAAAGATTTTATTTACATAATGGAATTCTACTCAACAGTAAAATAAATGAACAAGGCCAATATGGATACATCTCAAAACAAAATGAATGATAAACCAAGTTACAAAATAATTCATATATAATAGTAAAATGCTTATAAATTTAAAAAAATCACACAACCAGGGTCCATCTTAAAAATAAAATAGCCAGTTATTGAAACAGCAAAAATGAATTTATTTGGAAATAATGTAAGAATTGCTGTCTTGGACATGCAAATTAAGGCAAACCATAGTCAAGTTCAAAGGAGCAGAGCATGCTTTTATAGAGGAAAGGAGGAAGTTGAGAAGGGTCATTTTGAACGAAAGCTCACTGGAGGAGATGGAAAGTTCAGGGTAGTAGCAGTGTCTCATTGGCTAGGTTGTTGCTAAGCAAGGAGAGAAATCATTCTCCCTGCTAGGTATGGAAAGAAAGCTGTGAGGAGTGGTACGTGAGTGAGAAACCTTCCTTCATGGCTTCCAAACTCCATTTTGAATTAGGTTTCCTGTATTAATTTTCACAACAGTAATATACTGTAAATGGTTTATGGAAACATTTTTGCTGTATTAACATAAAATGAGACATGGAGGAAACTAACTTTAAAATGGTGGTCATTCCAGGAAGGGAAGGCATATTGGGATAAGTTCAGGGTACAAAATGGGCTTCAACTGCATCTATAAGTTTTATTCTTTAAAAAAGACTCAAGCAGATATGGCAAAATCTTAATATCGGTGAAGGTGGATGGTGGATTCTTAGTGTCCAGATTATTGGAAAGAACATCAAACCTCTCCTAATCCCAACATCCAGAGTTTACCATCGTTAAACTTGTAACACATTTCTTAGAGCCTCTGTGCTTCTCCCTTGTTTTCTTATTCTCTAGTGTGTGTGTGTGTGTGTGTGTGTGTGTGTGTGTGTGTAGTAAATTGGGTTCATGAAGTTTTACATACTAATTTCTTCATCTAACATCATATAGTAAGCATTTGAGCATTTGATATATAGCCATTTCAATACCTTCCAGTTTTTCACTACTTATATAAATAAGAAATGGCTATTTCTGATGTGCATCTTTGGCCCCATCACTGAATATTTCTTAGGATAGATTTCTGATGTGGAATTACTTGGAGATTAATACTTTAAGGCTTTTGATACCTATTTTGCTATATTGCCTTTGAGAATATTTGGGTTAATTTGCATTCCTATCAGTAAAATGAGTATCCACACTCATCACGGAGAATTAGTATCTTAAAAACATTAGTCAAATAAATATACCTCATTTTAATTTTCATTTCTTTGATTGCTAATTAGGTTGAGCATTATTATTTTTTTGGTCAATTCTTTCTCTTCTTTTTTATGTCTGTATCAATTTTTTATTAGAATATTCATCTTTGTTTGCAGTTTTCTAGTCTTTCCATTGTCTTTATATTCCCGTTCTAACACCACATTGGGGTTAAAGTGTTTCTTTGATACATTTTTATATAAGCAAGTAATCTCTCTTTATTTTTGTTGTTCAAAAATTTCTTGGCTGTCCCATGTTTTAAAACTTCCAGATGAGTGTTAAAATCATTTTCTCAAGTTTCAAAAATCCCACTGGGATTTTGATCTGAATTACAATAAACTTACATCTGAATTTTGGAAAACTTGGCATGTTTATATTGTTTAGTCTCCCTATCCAGGAACATGTTATTCTTCTACGTTTATGTAAATCTTGTATCTCTCCCAGTAAAGTTTTGTCATTTTCCTCAGGCAATTTTTAATTGTTTGCTTCTGGGTATTTTGTACATTATGTTGCCATTTTCAGTGGTCTTGTTTCCCTGCTGTAGTTCCTAACTAGTAGTTATCAATATGTAAGAAAGTTCTTTAGTCTGTTTGTTTCCTTTGTATTCGGGCATTTGACTAAACTCTCCTGTTAGTTCTAAGATTTTTAATGCAGAACCTCTTAGATTTTCTATGCAGATATTTCTTGTTGCATTGGCTAGAATTTCTATGCCATAATTCTAACGATGAAGTATGCTTGCCTTGTTCTTAATTTTGATTATAATGTCTCCAGCGTCTCACTGCTACAGATGATGTTGCTTATTGTTTTCATCTCAATATCATAATGTTAAGAGCCTATTGTTTCATGTGTAGGCTTTTAAAAAATTAATGCTTAGCTTCGTTTATCCAGAAATGGGTGTTGAAATATAGCAAATGCCCCTTTTGGCCATGTACTGAGATAGTCTAGTAACTCAGTTTTCTTTTGACCTCTGGGTATGAGATAGTAAGAGATTTCCTAATGTTGTCAGGCTAACATTCTGGAATAAATTGTACTTGGTGATATTATTTTCTTTTTAATACTGGCCATATTTTATTGGCTTAGTTCTTTATGTCAGTTTTTTTTAATTTTAAGAGAATCAGTCTTTAATTTCTATGTGCTATCTTTGCTAAGATTTTGTATCAGGGTCAGATTAGCTTCAAAAAATGTGTTTGGGAGCCTTCCTTCTTTCATCATGGTGTGATTTTTTTAAAAAAATTACTGGCTAATTACATATTCCATGAAAATCTGAAAAAAAACCCATAAATAATCAGTCTGGGAATTTGAATAGAGCTTCTCAATAGAATATAAGCCACAAGGAGGATTTTTGTCTCTCTTGTTCACTACTGTATTTCTACTATCTAGAACAATTCCTGGCATAGAGTAGGTATTCAGTAAATATTTGTTGAATAAATGTAATGGATAGTATCCTCAGACCTTTTGTATAGTATTGTTTGGAAGGTTTCTTTCTTTCTGACTTATTCTGTATTTTGCTCAATAAAGCTCTTTTAGTGTATCACTTCACACACACACACACACACACACAACTGGTTTATTTTAGACAACCAAAGTACAGGTGTTACTACAAAGACCATGTATTGTGCTTAAATTCCCCACTGATATTAAGAACAATTATCAAAATTTTCTAAAATTTTCCAATATTATAAGTTTTAACAAGGCCATAAATTATATTTTAAGAAAATTTTCAAGCTGACATTTCAAAGTTTCAGTGATAGACATAATGAATTGTTAGTGTCAATTTGAGATGGACATGTAGCTCATTATCTTGGTAAAAAAGCTAAAAGCAATTTCTCTTCCAAGTCCCTTAATACTTTTCAGAACACATTACAGACCTAAAGGTCACTTAAAATAAGCTCTAAATGTCACTTAAAGTAAAACTATGTCACTGAAAATAAAATATCAAATTTAAGCATCATCGCTCAGATTATATAATCGTTTTCTTTTGCCTATATTACAATATCAGGGGTAATATGGGGATAGAGGAGCAAAAAATGTCTCAGGTTGGGATTGATCATAATATATATAGTTTTTAATCCCTTTCTTTTCAAACAAAGAGAAGAAATATGGTCTGATAATGTTAACTCAAAGATGATTAATTTTAAAAATTACGATGGTAATTTTTATGTAGTGACTTCTGGATTATGAGTCATAATAGATCAATGATCTGTGGTATATTTCACAAATACAACATACCACTTATTTATTTGACCCTGGATAATATGGTACTATTCCAAATGAAAGGAAGCTGTGATTGAACAGTATAGAGCAACCAAAAAATGAAATAAACCTACAATGCCCTCTGTTGATGAAATGTGTGACTACAGAATGCATGATCAAAAAGGAAAAATTCAACGTATGTTTCTTAGTTCATTTTTGTATCAGTTTAAAGTAGTTTCTCTAAAATATGTCTTAATTTAATTTCATAAAATGGATATTCCATTTTTATAGCAGTCAGCACAGAACTATAAAAATTAATAGGAAAAAATCAAAATAAAAATGGTTAATGCAGCAGTTCCAGTCACATGGCTTTGAACAGGTATGATCTAGTCTGGCCTTGTTCCAGGAGAACAACAATAGGGAAGGAAGAACCATTTTTAGAGAATTTCAACTAAGGCAGAGTGAAAGAGGTAGATGGTGGTCTTCTGAACAAGTCAGATAGATTGCTATTCTCTCCCTCATTTTCCCTAGTCTTCAAATATCAGCCAAGTCCTTACAACCGATGGAGTTCACCTATGGCGTACGGGTGCAAGGATGGGTTGGTACCCTGAAACAAAATCTAAGTCCCCTCCTCTAGAAGGTGTTATAGAGATTGATAGACATCCTTTGATACTCTTCTCCCTCTCCTTCTTAGTAACATGATCATAAATTTTGGTTGGGCATATTGGTCCCCAGCATAAACACTATATTTCTTAGCCTCCTTTGTGGCTAGATTTGACCACGTGTCTACATTCTGGCCAGTAAAATGAACATGGTAGTAACATATGTAACTCCCAGGAAATGTCTTTAAAAGAGAGGACGCATGTCCTTCTTCACCTTTTCCACCAGCCTGGTAAGCAAGGACTGTTTGGCAACCATCTTGGAATTTAGAACATATATGTTGAAGATGACAAATCAACAGAATATAACATTTGTGTTCCCAATACATTTATGAATCTCCCCTACTCATGCTGGACCGCCTGTCTCTCAATCAACTATTTCTTTGTTATTAGTTTGCATCTTAGCTACACCTGAATCTAAACCTAAATGAAAATAAAAAGGAGTATTGGGTAAAAAATTTCAGAGACTATGACACTATCAAGCATTATGACAAGTTGCTTTATACCGATTATTTGCACAACCTTTACCACATTATTCAAATAAATTTGCATTAAATTTCCATTGAATGTGTTAAAGATACATTGTATAAACCTAGGGTGAATTTTATTGTTATAGAATGAAAACTTTTGTAATATTTTCTGGATACCAATTACCTTACTTCAGTGGTTATGTTGACACAATTGTTAAGGAGGGTTTCCTTGATGATTCAGGTTGTAGAATGTCCTTTTTTGTGCAAAGGATTATTCTGAGGAAACTCAGGTTTCATTCTACACTCATACTACTCTTCCTTCAAAATCAAATAGAAATGGGCTCACATCTTCCAGACACCAGGAGCTACTACACTTTGAGCTTAAGATGTATGACATTGTTACGGAGGTGATTAAATATGGTAGCATAACCCAAGAGAAGCTCCTGAGCAATGGCAGAATCTCCATAGCATAGCTAAAGGGGCAAATGCTTCAATTACAACAATGATGTCTTAATATCATTTGATATCCCCTCTGTCAATTTCACAACTAGAGAGATGATGGGTTGCTTGTCAATGAACCTGATGGTGAACACTGAAAGATTTAATGTGTATAGGTAACTGCTGACAAGGTATCTCCATTTATTCGTCTTTTCAACACAGGGACAGAAAATTAATAGCATAGACTAACTTGTGATTCTTCTCTACTTGGGGATAAACATATTGAGGCAGTATGATGAAAGGACCCCAAATCAAGAGGCCTGGTTCCTAGTTAACTAATTCTGAGACCTTTTTTTTAAAAGATTTTATTTACTTTTATTTGAGAGAGTGAGCAAGAGAGAACACGAGTGGGGGGAGGGGCAAAATGAGAGAGAGAAGTAGACTCCCCTGCTGAGCAGGGGGCCCGATGCGGAGCTCCATGCTGGGTCTCCATGCTGGAGCTTGATCCCAGAACCCCAGGATCGCGACCTGAACCGAAGGCCGACGCTTAACTGACTAAGCCACCCAGGCGCCCCTAATTCTGAGACCTTAAGCAAAGCAATTAAATCACACCGGCTTCCTCTGCCGTAAAATAGGAATTACACTCGTCATACCTACCAGACAGGACTGTTGAGAAGGATTAAATGAAATCATGTAAATGAAGATGCTTTGGAAATCATAGAGATGATAAACAAATGTAAGAGCATTACCTTTCTATCCAGATTACTAGAGATAGCAAACTGTTTCCATGAATAAATTGACCATGTAACAAAATACACTTATCTAACTTCATCACCATAGAAAGCACTGTCAATGCTCCCGCTATAATGTAAAAATCACATCTATTCAAACACCAGCCTTGGAAACACTCACCAAGTTGCCCACAAATATTTCACAGTAATACCCAAATGGCTGAGGAATCTGGTATTTTCAAGTTTAATATTACATGACGTATACGTCAGGACTTGGGGAAAATTGCAGTAAAATTTATACACGATATCCTCAGTATCCTTTTTTTTTTCTTGATTCTATCCTACTCCCTACCCTCACACAACTGTATTAAACCTATTTTCTCATTTTACCCCCTTCCACCAGCAGAACCCCATCAAATAACTAAGGTAATCTGAGTATTTAAAAAATTGATGTCATGTACATCTTGGCATAAATTAAAATCTCACAAAGTGCCTGGATGGCTCAGTCAGTTAAGCGTCTGCCTTCGGCTCAGGTCGTGATCTCAGGGTCCTGGGATGGAGTCCCAAGTCATAGGGCTCCCTGCTCAGCGGGGAGCCTGCCTCTCCCTCTCCCCCCTGCTCATGCTCTCTCTCGCTATCTCTCTCTCAAATAAATAATTAAAATCTTTTTTAAAAAATAAAAAAAGTCTCAAGAGGGAGAAGTATTTTAAGTTTTATCTCTAAAATGTGGAGTAAACAAAAGCTTTCACAACCTCCTCCCCTAAGAATTTCAGCTCATTAGTAGGGGGATTAATCTTCTCCTGTGTAAAAACCGAAGTGGCAAAGGACCAGCCCATGGACTTTAAAACCACATTCTGTAAGCATATGAGATAAGCCTAATTCTGATGGGAAATCAAGGGCAAAGCATACTTTTTCCGTCATATCCCAACAATAAGATAGGCCTCTGTAATTCCTGTCTGAACCATGTAGCTTTACAAAATAGCACTTATAAGACTGCAACAGTTTAGCTTGTTAACAGCAATTAAATAAGAAGCAGAGTATTGCTGCTTGTTTCCTATCTTTCCTTTATTCTGGATAATCTGAGCTGCCCCCCCCACACCTGTAACCTCTCACCATTCAACCATCCTTCTAAACCACACTTACTTGACTTGTTCCTTCCTAAAGGGCTTAATTTTTCCTGTTGCACCAAGAGGCAGTTATCCAATTCTTGAAACTATATCTGTATACTGGATCTCTATCAATGCCAACACCCTACCTGTGTCTAATGCCTACCATCACACTTCCTAATATCAAACATATCCTTTCTGAGATATTTTAAAAATTAATAGTATAATGGGGCACCTGGGTGGCTCAGTCCGTGGGCATCTGCCTTCAGCTCAGGTCATGATCTGGGAGTCCCAGGATGGAACACAAGAGCTCCCCACTCAGCAGGGAGTCTGCTTCTCCCTCTACCCCTTCCCCCCACCCCTGCTCGTGCTCTCTCTCTATCTCTCACTCTCTCTCTCTCAAATAAATAAAATCTTTAAAAAATTAAAAATAAAAAAATAATAATTAATAGTATTACTAAAATATCAATCTTTCACATTTCATAAAATTCAGCAAATCAATAATATTTCACATTTTGCAAAGTTTCTGATAGTCACAGTACTTAAACAATAACCAAAAGGATGAGATCTTCATTGAATACATTGATTTATAAAGGAATAGGTACTTGGGAAAGCATGTGTTCTACACAGTGTCTTCAAGTTGAACTCATGTTGTTAGGGGCCCAGAGAAGGAATAGTCATTAGCAGAGAGAAAGACCTGGAAGGCACCTTTCTCTTCTGCATATACAAATAGGAAAAGGCACCAACAAGAAAATGCAAATTTTTCCTTTTATCCACAATAGTTTGCAAAGATAACATATTTGTCAGAAACATCATTTCATAGCACAAACCAAGATTTTTTGGGGGAAATAGAGTGGATTTTTGTTTGTGCTAACATAAAAAGCAAAATCATTACAAGGGGAGAGAAGTAGTAAAGAAATTTAGAGATATGCTCATTAAATTAAATAAATTTGCTGCAGAGACCATTGAAACAACATTTTATAATTGAATAAGCACATTCCTGCCAGTGACCAAGATTACAAATTTTGAAACATTTGTGGCTAATATTTTGAAAGCACAGCAATAAGCAACAATAATTATTAGGAACTTAACTTTTTCCCCGAAATAAGGAACTTTTAAAAAGATGATTTAATTATAGGCCAGAAACACAGAGAGTTTACAAAATATTTCAATAATAAAAAGTAATCTGTTTTCTGTGTACACAATAAGTTCGTCTTTGAACAGAAAGAAACTCAGAATCTGATTTTATGTTCTGTATGTTTTAATGTAATAATTTCCAGTAAAAGATTCATAAACCACCTTTATTTCTAATCCTAATATCGCTTTAGATAAATGTGTTTATACATATATAAATGTATATTATATGACAATGTGAATCTTTCCATCTTATTTTTAAAATATAATTAACTTTATATGCATATTAAATAAGACAATGTGTAAGGTATGTTGAATTTATTATCTTAATAAAACTGTAATAATTTTTTTGATAAATTAAAATATAAATTATATACATTATCTCATATGTATTCATTTCTAACTATTATACCTAGTCTAAACTCAACCATTTATTGCTACCAGAACCAACCATTAAAACTTCTTTCCTTACAGGCTCTCTGCTCCTCCCCGTTCGACAGACAGCCGCATCTTCTGGTGCAGAGCCAGCCGCGTCCCCGAGACACGATGGTGAAGGTCGGAGTGAACAGATTTGTCCGTATTGGGCGCCTGGTCACCAGGGCTGCTTTTAACTCTGGCAAAGTGGATATTGTCGCCATCAATGACCCCTTCATTGACCTCAACTACATGGTCTACATGTTCCAGTATGATTCCACCCATGGCAAATTCCACAGCACAGTCAAGGCTGAGAACGGGAAGCTCGTCATCAATGGAAAGTCCATCTCCATCTTCCAGGAGTGAGAACCCGCCAACATCAAATGGGGTGATGCTGGTGCTGAGTATGTTGTGGAGTCCACTGGGGTCTTCACCACCATGGAGAAGGCTGGGGCTCACTTGAAGGGCGGGGCCAAGAGGGTCATCATCTCTGCTCCCTCTGCCAATGCCCCCATGTTCATGATGGGTGTGAACCATGAGAAGTATGACAACTCCCTCAAGATTGTCAGCAATGCCTCCTGCACCACCAACTGCTTGGCTCCTCTGGCCAAGGTCATCCATGGCAACTTCGGTATCGTGGAGGGACTCATGACCACCGTCCTCGCCATCACTGCCACCCAGAAGACTGTGGACGGCCCCTTTGGGAAGCTGTGGCGCGACGGCCAAGGGGCTGCCCAGAACATCATCCCTGCTTCCACTGGTGCTGCCAAGGCTGTGGGCAAGGTCATCCCTGAGCTTAACGGGAAGCTCACTGACATGGCCTTCCGCGTCCCCACCCCCAACGTGTCCGTCGTGGATCTGACCTGCCACCTGGAGAAAGCTGCCGAATACAACGACATCAAGAAGGTGGTGAAGCAGGCGTCAGAGGGCCCCTCAAGGGCATCCTGGGGTACACTGAGGACCAGGTTGTCTCCTGCGACTTTAACAGTGACACCCACTCCTCCACCTTCGATGCCGGGGCTGGCATTGCTCTCAACGACCACTTTGTCAAGCTCATTTCCTGGTATGACAATGAATTTGGCTACAGCAACCGGCTGGTGGACCTTATGGTCCACATGGCCTCCAAGGAGTAAGAGGCCCCTGGACCACCAGCCCCAGCGAGAGCAAGAGGAAGAGAGAGGCCCTCAGCTGCTGGGGAGTCCCTGCCCCAACTAATCCCCCCAAAACACTGAGAATCTTCCAACCTCCACCGTTTTCATCCCAGACCCCCTGAAGAAGGGGAGGGGCTTAGGGAGCCCTACCTTGTCATGTACCATCAATAAAGTATACTGTACCCAGCCAAAAAAAAAACAACAAAAAAACCTTCTTTCCTTACAGAGAAAACTAGAAGCCAGGAAGTCAAGAACTGCCTGGCCCTTTTTTTTCACCATCATACATTTCATATTACTTATAAAATTTTCAAGTTACAATAAACATATATATTAAAACTATCCAAAGACTTTATTTATCCTATCAACTTATAGCTGTTATAGAAATAAGGGACAAGAGTAAATGAAAAATTCTGTGTAGTGACCAATGCGTTATATACTTTTCTTGCTTAGAAATTGTCCAGATAGCCAAAGAATATTTACTAATTAGCTCAATTCAATATGAATTTAAGGACATAAAGTTAACTAAAGACATGGAACTTAGAATTTAAGCCAACACATTAAGACTTAATGATTTTAGCATTATAAAAATTCACAAGACTAAGCTTTTTAATATACCCATTATTGCAAATTCATTTAGTTCACAAAATTTTACATTTTAGTAATTTAAAACTGCTTGTGGAAACAATAATGACAATTTATTTGACCTATAAAACAAAGTAGGAAATTTAAATATTTTAAACCCTCATAAATTGAAGTCTTAAACTATCTAGATTATTATATCTTTATTATTTTTACATGGTGGTGAAATCAGGGAGAAAACAAAAAATTGTCATTAAACCAAAATTAAGTCACTGTGATTTGTCCAAAGTGTCATCTTCTTATTTGGAATATTACATGAACTATTTTCTGATACAATTCATAAAACTCTTTACTCTTGAAATCATCCCCAAAACAACGTGTCTCATTTTTCTGCTATTTTGTTACCTAGTAACCTATGCCAATAGAAAATTTGGCATCTAATGAACAGGAGGTAACAAAATTAAAAGTTAATAATACGTGTGACATTCAATCCATAATTTGTTTTTGTTTTTCTGTTAGTTTCTCACAGGTGGAGAGACTCCATACTTTTTTTTAAGATTTATTTATTTATTTACTTATTGAGAGAGAGAGAGGGTGTGGGGAGGTGTAGAGGGAGAGAATCTTTCAAGCAGACACCTTGCTGAGTGCAGAGCTCGATGTGGGGCTCCATCTCATGACCCATGAGATCATGATCTGAGCCAAAACCAAGAGTCGGATGCCCAACCAACTGAGCCACCCAAGTGCCCCAGGACTCTATACTTTCAATTATTCCTACCAGTTGTCACATTTTATTTATTCATTTAATTTTTTTCCAGTTGCTGTATTTTATTTTTATTTTTGTTTTTTAAAGATTTTATTTACTTATTTGAGAGAGAGAGAGCACAGAGAGAGAGGGAGAAGCAGACTCCCCACCAAGCAGGGAGCCTGACACTGGGCTTGATCCCAGGACCCCGAGATCATGACCTGAACCAAAGACAGCTGCTTAACTGACTAAGCCACCCAGGCACCCCTCCAGTTGTAGTAATTTTTTTTTAAAGATTTTATTTATTTATTTGAGGGAAAGAGAATGAGAGAGAGAGCACATGAAAGGGGGGAGGGTCAGAGCGAGAAGCAGACTCCCTGCCGAGCAGGGAGCCTGATGCAGGACTCGATCCTGGGACTCCAGGATCATGATCTGAGCCGAAGGCAGTCGCTCAACCAACTGAGCCACCCAGGTGCCCCAGTTGTAGTATTTTAAAAGTCAGTTGTTAGTGGGTGATATCAACAAGATGGCGGAACAAGAAAACCCCAGGCCCCAGGCCCTCTTTTCCCCCTGGTGATATCAAACAACTACAGATTGACTAAATTTAACTTTATAGGAACTCCGTAAACCAATGAAAGATCTATAGCAACCAACTGATTGCCCAATCAAGAAAAAAAAAAAAAAAACACATGAAAACTAGTGGGAAATTTTGCAGCCTTTTTGCTCACTCTTGTCTCACCCCTCCCTGATGGGCGCATGCTGGAAAAATAGCAGCCCAATTCCTGGTTACATCCATAGGGCAGAAGCAGAGTGAAACTTGTTTACAAGGACTTGGTCTGTCCTTGGGCTGTTGGAGTGACTGGTTTATGTCTTGCCTGACTAAAAGCTCACTTGAGGAACAGCAGAAACTTTTGGATCTCAGTCTGGAAGTCACATGCGAGACAATGGAGAGTATCTTGGCATGCAAACACTATAGGGGGGTGCAGGCCTGCGAGCCAGAGATTCTAAGTAGAGGAATACAATAGAACTTCTAAGGCCCCAAGAAGCTTGCATGAGACTTTTGGGGAAATGAGACATTTAAAAGCCCCTGGGAAATAAAAATTTAAAAAGCACACACACAGACTCACAAAAAACACACACCCAGAGAAGACCCAGGGCTGATCCCAAGGCTCAGGGTCCCTCTAAATAGTGAAGGTCTTCTATGTCAGTCTTTAAAGACTAGAAAAGGTGGGCATTTTTCCAAATGCCCGATTCTCAGCAAGGTATCAAAAAGCATACAAAGAAACAAGAAAACGTGGCCCATTCAAAGGAAAAAATAAATCTCCAGTAATCATTCCTAAAGAACATATGCATCAGACTTACTACACAAACATTTTAAAAGAACTATCTTAAATATGCTCAAAGAGCTAAAGGGGAGCATGGACAAAAACTACAGGAATTCAGGAAAAAGATATATCAACAAAATGAGAATATCAACAAAGATAGAAATAATAAAGTATCAGATTCTGGAGCTATAAAATACAATAACTGAATTGAAAAATTTACTAGAGGGGGATTCAAAAGAAGACTCAAACAGGGAGAAAAAAGGATCAAAGTTAAAGACATTAGAAATTATTTAATTATTAACATATAATGTATTATTTGTTTCAGGGGTACAGGTCTGTGATTCATCAGTCTTACACAATTCACAGCTCTCACCATAGCACATACCCTCCCCAGTGTCCATCACCCAGCCACCGCACCCCTCCCACCCCCCTCCACTCCAGCAACCTTCAGTTTGTTTCCTGAGATTAAGAGTCTCTTATGGTTTGTCTCCTTCTCTGGTTTCATCTTGTTTCATTTTTTCCTCCCTTCCCCTATGATCCTCTGCCTTGTTTCTCAAATTCCACAAATCAGTGAGATCATATGATACTTGTCTTTCTCTGATTGACTTATTTCACTTAGCATAGTTCCATCGACGTCATTGCAAGGACATTAGAAATTATTGAGTCTGAGGAGTAAAAAGAAAAAAAGACTGATGAAAAGTGAACAAAGCCTAAAGGACTCATGGGACACAATGGAGTGAACCAATACACACATTAGGGAAATCCCAGAAAAGAGAGAGAGAAAGGCGAAGACAATTTATTTGAAGAAATAATGACAGAAAATTTCTCAAATTTAAGGTAATATGTGAATATACAAACCCAAGAATCTTAACAATTCCACTAAAGAGTCCTACCCTGACACCATTATAATTAAACTACTGAAAGCCAAAGAAGGAATAGTGAAAATAGCAAGAGAAAAATGACACATCATGTACAAGAAATCCCCAATAAGATTATGGGTGGATTTCCCAGCAGAGACCTTGCAGGCCAGAAGGCAGTGAGAAAGAAATAAACTGTCAGCTGAGAATTCTACATCCAGCAAATACGTCTGTCAATAATAAGGGAGAAATTAAAACATTTCCAGACAAACAAAATCGGGAAGAGTTCATTACAAATAGAAATGCTAAAGAGGGGCACCTGGGTGGCTGAGCCAGTTAAGTGTCCAACTCTTGACTCTTGATTTCCACTCAGGTCATGCTCTCAGGGTCACGGGATCAAGCCCCATGTCAGGCTCCACGCTGGGTGCGGCACCTGCTTGAGATTCTCTCTCTCCCTTTCTCTCTGCCCCTCCCCCCTCAAAAAAATAATATTAATAAGTAATGCTAAAAGAAATACTAAAAGGAGGGGCGCCTGGGTGGCTCAGTCAGTTAAGCGTCTGCCTTCAGCTCAGGTCATGATCCCAGGGTCCTGGGATAGAGCCCCGCATGGGCTCCCTGCTCAGCAGAGAGTCTGCTTCTCCCTTTCTCTCTCCCTCTGCCTCTCCCCCTGCTTGTGCTCGCATTCTCTCTCTCTCTAAAAGTAATTACTGGTGGGGAAGCATTTGCTTTTATCACTTTATTTATTTTTTGTTTTTTCTACCTCTTTTAGTGTTTTTGTCCTTCTTTTTCTCCATGACTGCTTACCGCCTTTATCTTTAGTTCGGTTTTTTGTAGTGATGCATTTTGATTGTTTTCTTATTTCCTTTTGTGTGTATTCGATAGATATTTTATTGTGGTTATCATAGGGGTTCCATATAACATCCTAAAGTTATGATTATCTGTCTTAATTGATACCAAATTAACTTCAATTACATGCATAAACTTCACTCTTTTACAATTCTGCTTCCTGCTTCCACTTTATGTTATTGATGTCACAAATTATATCTTTTATATATTGGATACCCACTTACATAGATTTATAATTATTTTTTATGATTTTTTCTCTCTAAATTCTGTAGAAAATAGCAAGTGGAGTTACAAACCAAAATCACTATAATACTGTGGTTTTTTTTTTTTTTTTACATTTGCCCATGCATTTGCTTTTACTAGAAGTCTTTATATTTTCATATGGCTTTGAGTTACTCTCTAGTGTCCTTTTTTTTTAAGATTTTATTTATTTATTTGAGAGAGAGAGAATGCGAGCACAAGCAGGGGGAGAGGCAGAGGGAGAGAGAAAGGGAGAAGCAGGCTCCCTGCTGAGCAGGGAACACAACACGGGGCTCAGTCCCAGGACCCTGGGATCATGACCTGAGCCAAGGGCAGACGCTTAACCGACTGAGCCACACAGGTGCCCCTAAGTTGTTGATTTAAGTCCTTTTTTTAAAAGAAAGCATTTAAACCTATCAATTTCCTGCTCAGCACTGATTTTGTTGCATCCCATAAGTTTTAGTGTATTGTATTTTCATTCGCATTTGCATCAAGATAGTTTCTAATTTCCTTTCTAATTTCTTCTTTGACCCATTGGTTGTTTAAAAGTGTGTTGTTTAATTGCCACAGATTTGTGAATTGACCAGTTTTCCTTCTGCTGTTGATTTCCAGTTTCATCCATTGTGACTGGAAAAGATACTTTGTATGATTCAATATTTTTGCATTTATTAGGACTTGTTTTGAGCACCTGGGTGGCTCGGTTGGTTAAGCATCTGCCTTTGGCTCAGATCGTGATCCTAGGGTCCTGGGATCAAGCCCCGCATCGGGCTCCCTGCTCCGCGGGGAGCCTGCTTCTCCCTCTGCCCCTGACTCTCTGTCTCTCATGAATAAATAAATAAAATCTTTAAAAAAAGACTTGTTTTGTGGCCTAACATATAGTCTATCCTGAAGAATGTTTTCACGTGAACTTGAGAGAAACATGCATTCAGCTATTTTTAGGAACAATAACAGAACTAGAAAAAGAACAAACTAAATTCAATGTTAGCAGAAAGATGAAAATAATAGATGTTAGAGCAGAAATAAAGGAAATAGAGAATATCAAAACAATAGGGGGGAAAAAAAACCCAAACTAAGAGTTGTTAATTTGAAGAGATCTAGATGACCCTGGGTTTGGTGATAACTTTTAGACATAACACCAAAGGACCTACTCATGAAAGAAAGCATTGGTAAGTTGGATTTCCTTAAAATTAAACATTTCTGCTCTGTGAAAGACTTTGTCCAGAAAGTAAAAACACAAGCCACAGACTGGGGGCAAACATTTGCAAAAGACATATCTTATAAAGGACTGTTATCTAAAACATACAAATAACCCATGTTCATAGCAGCATTATTTACAATAACCAAAAGGTAGAAGCAACATAGTGTCCATCGATGGATAAATGGGTAAAAAAAAGTGGTATATATATACTGTGAAATATTATCCAGCCCTGAAAAGGAATAAAATTCCTACACATGCTGCAATATGGATGAAACTTGAAGACATTATGTTACATGAAATAAGCCAGTCACAACATGACAAATATTGTGTCATTCTACTCCTATGAGGTAACTATTCTATCTAAATCTGTAAAAACAGAAAGAAAAATGGTAGTTTCTAGGGGCCGAGTGGAGGGGAGAATAGGAATTTAGTGTTTAATGAGTATAGATTTTCAGTTGGGGAAGATGAAAAAGTTTTGGACATGGATGGTGGTGATGGGTTGCACAACCCTGTGAGTGTACTTAAAGCCACAGAAGTGTGCCCTTAAAATTGTTTAAAATGTTAATTCTATGTTTTGTATATTATACTGTAATAAAAAAAATAAATGAAAAAGTCAATGGTTAGCAAGAGTAGTCTAATGTGCTTGATGAGAATATTTTCAAAGGTCTTTGTAGTGTTCCCTTGGATACCAGTAAGATCAAAATTCAAAATGCTTTTGTTAGAGACAATGATACTGGGCTGCACTCCATTTTATTTGACGAAGCAAGAAAGTTAGATGTCAACATAACCACAATAACATACCAGAGGAAGTGTTATTACCCAGCCAGTAAATATTGAAATCCTTCCATGCTCTATTCTTTGTTTGTATGTCCTAAACTGACATGAGGGAATTTCTTCCATATCTAGAGCTTCAATTATCATGTATATGCAGATGCCTCACAAATTTATGTCTTCAATTATCTCCCTGAGCTCAACTATTTCATGTCTCAATGTCACCTCAAACTCAACATGTCCAACACCAAATTCATGATTACTAATCCTACACGTGGTTATTTCTTATCCATCTAGTTGAATAAGCCGTAACACCAGGAGCGTCATTCTCCTTTATATCCCATATCCTATGAGAAGCTCCTGTGCCACCATGTACTTCTTGCTACCACTTATCTCATTAGCACTTTTACATTCATTTCTGTGGGTGTTTGATTAATGTCCATCTCTCACACCACAGTGCACATTCCAGGTGAAGAGACCTTATTTTCACTCATAATCATATCCCCAGAATATATCACAGTGTAAACACCCTTTACATGAGTGTTTATTACATACTTGTTGAATAAATAAATCTTTAAGCTTTGAACTCATCATTGGGAAATAAGTTTGATGTGCAAAATTTATAAATAATTCCTTTCTTTCCTATTTATATGAAGATGTGAGTCATTTCCCCAAGCAGTTAGGGGTTGTAGTTTGCCACTCATGTTGAGATTACCCTGGCCATTGTTTTTAGTTCTGAATTTTTAGTTCAGTGTCATCTTGGACATCTATCCAAATTTCTCGAACATTTCCTGTTGAGTACAATGATTCCTGTATCTTTTACCTCTCATTAATATTAATCCAAATATACTGTTCAATTCCTTGAGTGGAAAATATTAAATACTCGATGCTCACAAGTCAGCAAGTACGGGTAGCGCTCCTGAGGATGGGGATGGGGGAGTTTATCTCAGGACTCAACTCTGTGGATTCGAGTCCTGCTTTTGCTGCTAGTTTCAAATGAGTTTACTTAATACCTGACCTGTTTCTGCATTTCTGAAAGTAGACACGGTATTAAAAATACCTATAGCACAAAATTATTGTGAGAATTATGTGGGAGAATGTCTCTGGAATTACTTTTTAAGCTGTACAGTGACACAAATGTATATAATTAGCCCAATGTGAATAGGGTTAAAGTGAATCCTAAAACAGCAATGGGACTGTGGAGGAGGTTTCTGGCAAGGACTCATAGGGTTTGTGGGTAACTACTTTTCACAGTACATTTCCGTCTTGTTTCTGAACTTGTTTTTGAAATGAATAATGGAGTGGTTGCAGCAAGGACAAAGATAACTTAAAAGAGAAAAAAAGGAGGGACGAGCACTTTTAAATTAAATCTTGTATTTAGCCGATGAACTTAGAGTCTATTTCTACAGTGTTTCAGCTTCCTGGAAATCCCGAGCGCCCCGGGTGTCTCTCACCTCCGTCTCTAACGACCCGACACCGCAACCAAGTAGGCCGATGTCACGCCGCCTGCTTCTGGGTCTTACGTCATCAGATTGTGACATAGCGCCCTCACGTAGGTGCTCGATTGTGACGTCACACGCCCTTTGCAGTATATAAAGCCGGAAGCGGCAACGTCTTCCAGCTGCACCAGGCAGTGTGGGATGCTTATCATCGTGGCCCGTGACTTGCCTAGTCCGGGTGACTAGTGTCCCCCTGCTTCCCAACTGCCAGCCGAGTGCCTCCGTGCCCGAGAGAAAGAGGCGGAAGAGGAAACATGAGCATGCTGTTGCTTCTACTGAGCGGCATTCTGTGTGCTTTTCTGTTTGTCTTCTGGAAAAGCCGCTTGCAGGTACAGTGTGTAAGAGAAATTGGAATTAGATGAAGTGAGGTGGTTCATGGATGGGAGGTGTGTGTCTGAGAGAGTAGAACGATACTAAAATAGTAAAATAAGAGTAAGAGAAGGTCATTTCATTCCTCTTCTCTTGCAAGAGCCCCAGATGTTTACCCCCAACGCTTCTTTCTTATTGACCAATGACTGGGCAGCTGTGGTCTGCTGTGAAAAGCCCCAAGTCACTGAGTATGTGGTCAGCTTTTCACCCACTTGAAAAGTAGAGCTGAAAGTGCCCGCTCCACCACCACCTCCTGTTTTAGGAATCTGTACCTTCTCTCTCTTCTCTGGTTTCTACTACTCCTTAGGTTTGTTTGCCTCTTTCTCCCCTGGTTTCAGTCATCTGTATGGCAGGTATTTGGGCTTTCACAAATAATTCAGGTCAAAATGTGGGTTTCCTGGTGATACTGAAAGCTGCAAGTGACTTTAGATCTTTAGTGATCCTTTTAGATAAGGATCAGGGTCCAGGTATAGACCTACTTTTCTGTCTAAGAAATGTAAGTCAAAGATATGACATTTTGATATTTAAAGGCTACTTTCATATAGATATATATGTTTTCAGTGTTTGGGAAGAGCGTATTTCCAAAATCAACATTGTTGGTTTTCAATCTCTAATTCTTAGGGGAGGACAATCAGTTTATTTTGGTAACCGAGACTAAGCATGTCAGTTGGCAGTACAGTAGACCCTTGAACAACATAGGTTTGAACTCCGTGGGTCTTTACTTTCTCTCTTTTTTTGTTACAGTACAGCAAATGTATTTTCTCTTCCTTATTATTTTCTTAATAACATTTTCTTTTCTCTAGCTTACTTTATTGTAAAAATACAGTATATAATACATATATAAGATAGGTGTTAATCGAGTGTTTTCTGTAAGGCTTCTGGTCAAGAGTAGGCTATTAGTAGTTAAGTTTTGGGAGAGTCAGAAGTTATACATGGGTTTTTGACTGCACAGAGAATCGATGCCTTTAACCCCCCCACACCTTGTTCAAAGGTCAACTGTATTTGGAAATTGTTAAACTCAATAAACTACATGTGTATAATTTCCTTCCCTTACAGAGCAGCGTTGGTGAAATGTCATCAAATTCGACTTCTCTTGCACTAGTAAGACCAACCTCTTCTACTGGGTCAACTAAGAGCAATACTGATAAGAGTCTTTCAGTCAACAGCCTCTCTCAGGATATCTTAATTAATTCCCCACACATCATAACCATGCAGAAGCGAATATTGGCAAACCTCAGGATCGTGGAATACAAGCTGGCTGAACTGGAACATTTCCTAGTTACCAAGGGTTTAAATGGTGCATTAGTTAACTGGAAATCTGACAGGCTTAGAGAATGTAATGGCAGTGGAGGCAATCATTAAAGGCACTTTGAGTGAATTCATTTGATTATATGTGTTTATACCAAATGAATTGTTTAAAAGGGGAGGGGATGCCAAGTCAGGTACAAAAACCAGACGTTTATCAATTTGCTTTTACTGACATTTTAAGAATTGATTACATGTTTTATATATTTATACATTTATATATTTTATATATACAAGTTTGACAAGTTTATAAACATAAATAAACATATTTATGTGTGTATGTATATATATATATATATACATGTTTTACTGGGGAAGGAATGAAAGTACAGTAGAGAAAGAAATGGTTCCTCAGTTTTGCGTTAGAAAATAAACTACAGCAAAAAGAATATAGTTGAGATATAGTGATTTCAATTTCACTCACCTGTGAAAAACAGTTTTGGTATACAATATGCAAATGTCTTTTTGCATTAAAGTAAATGGGATTTGATGGAACTCTTTCTATTATACAGAATTCTCTCTTACTACTGTCAAATCTGTAATAAGAGCTATCATTGAGCACCCTAAAATATGCCAGGCACTGTTAAGATCTTGCTTTAGACACTTGTGAAGATAATCACACAAACTCTTTACTCTTTGTAGTCAGCTCTTGAAGGGGATTTCTTCCCCATCACCCTCTCCTCCATCAATTTGATGTTATTTCATTAGAAATGTGCCTAAATCTTCCCTGAATTACAAGAATCACCTATAGAAAATGGCATGCGTTTTTCTATTTGGTGGAAAATTGACACCTCAGGGCACCTGGGTGGCTCAGTTGGTTAAGCAACTGCCTTCGGCTCACGTCATGATCCTGGAGTCCCTGGATCGAGTCCCACATCGGGCTCCCTGCTTGGCAGGGAGTCTGCTTCTCCCTCTGACCCTAACCCCTCTCATGTGCTCTCTCTCATTCTCTCTCTCTCAAATAAATAAATAAAATCTTTAAAAAAACAAAACAAAAAAATTGGCACCTCAGATAGCACCAAAATATAATGATAAAATGCATGTAATATGGATTAAAATGAAGAAAAAGTGTTTCTTAATTCTAGTCAGCCATCTATTTCAAATATTTTATAAAATCCAGTGTAACTGAGGAATTAATCTGTTGAAGTTCACTAATGACATTTGACTTACCCTCAAAATCTTCAGAATATCTAACACAAGGTCATTTTATATATATGTACATAGCTCACTGAAATTGTTCAATTATAGGCCTGTTTACCTACCTTCATGCCCCTTCTCCCCAAAATAAATTACCAGTATAAATTAAATACCTTAATCCCTTACTCCTTTAATCTTCAATCAAAAGGAAGAGGAAAAGGAATCTAAAATGTATCAGAAATTAAGGCTTAAAATGATTCCTTTTATTCCTCACTTGCTGAGAACAAAAAGCCAGAAGTAGTAGTATATGTGGTTCTTAAGCTTTTTTGAGTCACAGATCCCTTTGGTATTCTTATGAAAACTCTAGACTCTGTCCCTAGAAAATGCAAGTACACATTCACATAGAAAGATATTATGTATATTATGTATAATGTCGGTTTCACATGTTCTCTGAAGCCCAGGTTAAGGACCTTAAGAACAGCTGAGAAGTTTCTTGCATATTTAGGCAATGTTCACTATCCTAGGCTGTGATGTTTAAACCAGTCGTCAATAATATCAATGTATAAGCCTATTAATGATATGTTTTCATTATCTTTTTTTTAAGGAAACTGGGACATAGGACTTTCTAATTTGCCTTCCCTCATTCTTGACAAGTTTATCTCCTTTAAGTGTATAAATAAGTTATCACCTGTAAGTAGTAACTTACTCAAATAAGACAAAAATCATTTTACTTGATCTATTAATGATATATTACAATCATAAGATCTTAGATTTGATTGAAGCCATTTCCTCATTAGCATTTTGTCCCATGTTCTATTTGAAAATAAACCTAGATTTCAGAGAGTATAATGAACAACTCTTAATTTTGTGAAACACAGTAGAAATTAGGTGGGAGATACTTTCTTCCAAGTATAACCTAGGAAGACATTATATGGGGAGAGAAGTACTTGAAGCTTCTGGATTCCATTTTCTGGATTTATCACTTACTGGCCATAGAATCCTTATTTTTCTGTCTTATTTCACTATTTGTAAGTAAACATAACCACTAATTTCACATAGAAAAAGAGACCCATAAATACATGAAAATTTTAGATATATTTGGATTAAAAGTATGAAACTACAGTGCTCATAGACACAGTCCATTTTTTCATGTATGTGTAGCATTTCTAGTTAAATGAGGCCTTCAATTTTAACACTTTCTTTTAAATATACTGATTTATTTTCCCTAGCTTTATGGAAAAGAAAGATGATATACTAAGAAAATATAGGCAAATAATATTTTTAAACTTGTATAATAGAAAATATAACAATTTTCTAAATAACTGGCTCAAAATAAAGTCTTCGGTATATTAGAAAAATATGGTAATATTTACAAAAGTATTACTGTGACATAGAGACAGCTATGTATGTGTTATACAGATAGATAATCTAAAAAGAAATATAATCACATTGTTAAATATTAGTAGATTCACATTATATTACACTCCTGCTTAAATGGGAAAAACTTATACCATCATGAACATAGTATATACATTTTTCTACTCCGTTAACATAAAATAAAATTTTCCTCTGTTCTAAAATAATCACATTGTATGGCCACGTATTTTTAAAAATTAGATCTCATTCTGGTTTTCTGCTGCCACTAACAGTAGGTATTTCATAGTCAGTCTCTTTTTTAGGATCTACCATATCTTTATATCTCTCCCCACGATGTCGTTCCAGGTATGGACCCCAGTTAGAAGCTGGTCTGCAGCAGCTTACAATGCGCTGAAAAGAAAAAAAAAAAGCTTGTTTTAGACCATAAGTGTTAAAATCTGTAAACAAGCAAATATCAAACCATATTATTAAGTTTCTTGGCTAACCAAAATGAAATAAGAACCATAGAAAAGTAAAAAAAGTGATCATCAAAATTCTTAATACAGTATACTAAAAAAATGATACTCAGATTTAACTGTTACTAGAATTACACCAACTATGAAACCAAAATAACTGAGTATGTAAATGATTTTAAAAGAAAGTGTATGAGCCCATTTGAACAACAGAATCAATCCATGTATTTTCATTGAATTATCTGACATTTCTATCCTGCCCTTAGAAGGAGGGTTAGGTGAGGATTTAAACCAGTGTATACTTGGGAGGTTTCAAGAACAGAACAAAGGGAGCTCCAGGGTCAAACCATTGATTGGGGTGGGCTTGGGAAATTATTTAAAATCTGACTCCTGAGATTTGTCTTAGTCATTGTCCTAGTGAGATGTCATAATCAACTCCATCTGCCTACACCTCTATGCAAGAGGGATCACTCAGGGTCTAGATTGGGTTTGAAATAATTTACCAGGCTTTTTCCAGTCTAAACACACTATGAGGACATGTATTATAACCAGACAATGTATTTAAAGATTATAGATCTAAAGCAAAAAGGTCCTTTGCTTTGTGTCATCTTCAGGGAAACTCAGTACAAGTATAAATATTACTTCTATGTGCTCAGCACGCTCATAGGGCCTGAGGATATAGCAGCAAGCAACATAAGACTCTCCCTAAAGGAGCTTAGAGTCTAGTACGAGACACACAAATACATATATGGTATAAAGCTATGCTATGCACATAGTAATCAGATGATTGTATCAGGTGTAGAAGTAGCCTAAAGGTTCATAATCTCATATTACCACCATATGAGTAATCTTCATTTTGATAAGTGCTTTCTCTAAAAAAGTATAAATAATATAAATGTGCTTACTTGAAAGATATTTCCTTCAGCTTGAATTATTTTTATGACGGCCATAATTGGAATCCAAATAATGCAGAAAATAATCATACACCAGCCTAGAGCAACTCCCCAGTCAGGGTATGGAATTTCGGCATAATTAGGTCTATGAAATTTCACGAGTGACCAGATCAAAATTGCCTGTGAAAGTAAAGTATGAAGAGACAATGCTAAAGGTTAGACTTTATTGCACTGACGATTTCAATTGCACTAATTGTTAGGAATTTGATCCCTATCCTTAGAAATAATTTATCAAAAGCAATTAAAATGAAGATACATTCAAGCAACTAAGATAATCCCGTAACTAGCCAGAAGATAATACTAAATGAACTAATCTAAATAACTTGTATTTGGCTTTGAATAGATTCTTCCAAAATGAGCACCTCCATATATTTATAAGAGATACAAATGCTGGTCCAAGATGTTTTTCAATAAACTACTTTATCATGAAATATTTCAGATCGAAAATAAAACAATATCTGAACATTTCCATGACTGAACTTTTAAGTTTCACTTATAATAGTATGGTTTTATTCTATGCTATAAGCTAGCCAGCATATCAGTTCATTCAAGGAGAATGTAAAGTACCCTTTAGTGAACATGCTTTGCTCCTTGCTTAGCAGTTGTTTCTATTATTTCTCACTGCACGGAGCACCCCTTACTCCACACCCAAAACACAGACACATTCACAAGCTACTGGTATGTATTTGCTAAAGCACACTTCACTTCCAGCCTCTCTTTGAGAGAAAAACAAGCTCAATATATGTTTGGGTGAAACAGTGAACTCTGAATATTAACAAGGAAAACACTTAAAAGCCAAGTTAAAAAAAAAAAAAAACTTTTTAAAAAACCTACTAGACATGTTGCAGCATGAAAACTAATTATTTAGAAATCCGTAAAGCAAACAAAACAAAAACCAGAGTCACCTAGTAGTTTCTCTAAATTATTTAGCTGTCTATGTTTTACTAAAATCAATGAGGAAATGGAATGTAAGAATATCAAATAGGTAAAGTTTAATAGATTAATTTTATCTAATAGATTAATTAATAATCAATTTAATAGATGAATTCTACTTAATTACAGTAATTTAAATGTATTTCCCAATTATAATTTTTTTCCATAACTACAAGAGAATGGATGAGGGATACGGAGTATCCATGACTTCACATCACTTTATACAAAACAGATGATAATGTATATCATTTAATATATAATACTTTTGCATTTTAAATTAAATCCAGTTGTCAAAGCTATGTAAACAATAAAAACTAGCCGGCTAAAAAGTCTGGTGAGAGCTTCTTAATTGATAAAGGGTTTATTTTATTGTGGAGAATTGTCAGAAGAGGAAAACAATATTTAGTACCACTGTCTAAATCATTTAGCTAGAATACGGAACATCCAAAATATTTTAATTCAGTACATCCAGTCCCAAACTGCTCCCTACTTGAAACTGACCTTATAATATGTGAAAAAAGTAAAACTTAACACCCTTTAAAACAACCACAATGCTTCAGATGTGAAGCAAATTCTGGATCAAATTATTTAATGCCCTTTCCTAGGAAAAGCTTTGAAGCCTGGAGGCAATGAGAACCAAAACACATCCTCTGTGAAGCTTTGCCCCTGCCCCACCTCCACCATTGCAGTAATTCTCCATCCTGTTAAGTGTTTATTTTGTCATTGACTGCCCTGAACTGTTATTTAACGATATCATGTCTATAGGCCGGGTCTCTCCAGTAGGGTATCTTTTGCTTTCCCTCAGTTCCTAAATAGCACCAATTGTTGAATTTAACATAAACGATTGCCTCTGTTGACAGTGGTTTCTTTTAGTAATTTCAGATAGTAAATCCCTCCCATGAAGAAAAAAATATGCATTAAAATCTGAGTGTTGTTTCTTAGCAATTAATATATTTAGATCACAATCCTTACAGTCCATGTCTGGGTCTTAGCAGAGAGTTCAGGAACATTGTAGATGACTCACCATATTTTTTAGGGAACCAGCAGATGAATGATTTATTTTTATTCGATTGACAATTTTTAAGTACGTACTAATTTTTTAAGTACGTAGATAATTTTTAAGTACTTTAAGTCTATAGGAGCCTGTTCATTTTCTCAGATGGTAAATGTTTAAAACTATAGCCTCAAAAACAATACTGTGAAGGCATTTTAATTGAGGCAACTTGCAGTCATAAAGCAAAAGTTGAAGGTCATTAATTTATGACCTTAGTTTGCCTTATTGTCTCCAATATGAATTATTCTTCAAGTTTATCTTAGAAATGGTCAAATATATACCAAATTCATGGCATATTAATTACTTACAATCAGAAGAAGAGGTGTAATGACAAACCAGCAGGCTCTCCACCATAGCCAGAATATCCACCTTTTGGCTCCAATCATCATTTCTATATCTTCAATGAATCTGTTCCCACCTTATGGAAAAAAAAAAAAGAGTACATTCAGTCCTTGCTCACATTTTCCTCCATTAATAGTGATGGCCCCAAATTATCTTTCTGTCTAAACATTTTCTTATTCTATAGCAATGAAGTATACACCTTTTTTCCAGTATTATTATACTTTACAATTTTAGTAAACATAATGAAAAAGAATCACACTAAGTTATTTTAATAAAATGCGTAGATAATTCTATAGTTACTATTTACCATAAATCCAGATGATTCCTATTATTTCCAGTATAGCTGCAATCAAAATGCCCCATCCAGCACAGAAATGGTCAATCAGATGAACCCAGTAAATTCCAGCCTACCAAAAAAAAAATACCAATTACATCTAAGTATATTTTTAATTATTTTTAGGATTGATGAAGTCTTTAAATCAAATCTATTCATTTGATTTTAACATGTGCTCCTTGGTTTCACCTGTACTAAGATGTGAAAAAGGAATATTTTCAAATGTAAACACAAATGTGGCCTTCAATATCTCAAAAAGGATGCACCTTTCATCCTATACTGAGTCACTGGGAAAAAAGAAGCATTTAGAGTAGCTGATTATCAAAATGACATGCAGTGGCTGTGTGCTGTGTGGTAGCTATCAAAAGTCTAGTATGTGTTGAACGTTTATAACTTTATTGTAATTGGAGAAATTGTCCAATATTGGGTCCCCACCCCTCTTCACAATATACTTAACTGTCGAAATTGTGCTATACTGGGAAAAACTCTGGGCTAAAACTCAGAAAACCTTGAGCTGAATCAGACTTGGACTTGTCCCTAAACATCCTCTTAAACCTTTGTTTTCCTCCTTTAGATTATAAAGCACGTTCCAACTAATGATTTGTCTATGAAAAAATACTATAGTAATACCTGAGTCACACAGACGAGACCAAGGAGAAACAAAACCAAGCAGCAACCCAAAGTTATAGGAACCCTCATTTTCTTCATCACTTTGGGAAATAAATCTTGAATCGTTGTTGTAATTGTTTCTTCAGAAGGGGAAAAAAAAATGGCATGTCATATGTCAACTCATTTGCCAATAATTTTAATCAAAGAATTCAACTTCTATTAATTAAATTTACGAATATATGCTGAAAATATACTCTGGGTCCTACTCCTTGCTTTTATTTATTTATTTATTTTTCCCTACATGAAGTGCTTTATTTTTTATTTCTTTTTAAATTTTATCTTCTTTAAATTCAATTAAATAACATATAATGTATTATTAGTTTCAGAGGTAGAGTTCAGGGATACATCAGTTGCATATCACACCCAGTGCCTACCCCTTGTTTTTAAAAATCCATAGCGTCCTTTCTCTTGGCAGTCACCACTTGTTGGTTTGGATAAAAACCAAATGCAGCTCTCTTTCTTTGTTGTTTTTAGTCTGTTTTACAAGGTTTTTCATCGCTAGAAACTACAAGGTAACAGATCCCTGAGGGCTGACGTAGTTTGAAAGAGGGTTATGGGAAAGGAAGAATTCTAAGAGAACTTTTAAATAAGGTTGAATATTTGAATAAACGGCATGGAGACAGAAAGGCCTTCTAGGTTTAAGAAATAAATGTGTTCATGAAACAGAGTACTGGCTGAAAGCAGAAGGATGTAGGGGTGAAGGAATTAAGATACAGGTTTGAAATTTTCAAGGGCTTTGAAAGACAACTAAAGGAAGCCAGACTTTATGCTGTACATAGTCAACTATTAAAGTGTGTTATGTAAGAGTGATCTGATGAATAATGTTTCAGAATGTCTAGGTGTGTACCCTAGGGCCACGTGCAAGAACAGTCATTGCAGTAGGGTGTGTGATTTGTCAGAATCGGAAATAATCCAACTGCCCATGATTATGGCAACAGATTGTGAATTAAGTCGATCTATATGAGTATGTATCAACACAGATTCACAATACATGTAAAAAAACAACTGTCAGAATGATATGTATGTTATGAAACTTCACGTTTATGTGACAACATTTATATGTTATTTATGGATACATATATAACGTATACAGACATGGACTGAGTAACACATAATCCATGGGGACAGTTAGTTCTAGGAAGGAAGAAATGTGAATTGCGTATGGGAGAGAAAAAGAGGGGACTTCAATTTCATTTCTGAAGCAAATATAAGATATTAATGTCTGTTCCTTTTGGGTATCTACTACATGAGTACTTTGTACTTTTCTGTATTTAAAATCAAGTTAAAAAGAATTTTCAGATTCTAAGAGTAAAAGCTAATGGGGAAAACAAGGGTAAGAAAAGGATATAAGAGGGATATCGTAACACTGGGAGTATTACTTACCAATGGATGCAAACTGAGAGTCGAGACCCAAAGTCAAAAGCATGAAGAAAAATAATATGGACCAAAATGGGCCACCTGGGAGTTGGGCTAACGCTTCTGGATAAGCAATGAATGCCAAATCAAAACCTAAGAAAAATGTATGACATTTCATTTAAATTAGTTGCCAAAAAGTTCACACATTTGGACATTTTCAAAATAAGGTACTAGAAAAATTTCATTTTGATTTGCCGACTCAATCCATGATATACATTCTCGGGCAACTATTTCACTTGCCACTTTTAAGAATATTTGACTTGGTTGTTCAATGAAGTGATAATGTGAGCATGTGATGTGAACTAAGCTAGTGAGATGAATTTTGTAAATGGTACATTTCTCGCATAAGAAATCTTAACTGTTTAACGATTTTGTTTAACCTATTTCATTTTTTAGAGATTCATGAAGAATAACAACTGTCTTAAACTCCAGAAACCTAAATTAAGTTATCTTAGCCTAGAAATTCTAGAAGAATTACACGATCAAGAGAGCTATGCTTATGGACCTACATTTTTAGTCTTCAGCTGTCTCTCCAGATGGTCACCCAGGGTCACTAGCTGTAGAGCCATTTTAATTAGTATAAGGACACTTGCAAAATTGTATGTAACAAAACTAGAAGCTGAATCTTATTTTCTATTTGATGTATATTATCGTTAGAGGTGCTTTTAATTTTTTTTTAATTATATTATGTGATATTTAGTTGTTTGAAGTATTTTAAGTTTCTCCAGACTCCCAGAGGACTGACCTAGGATTCAGGAGAATTAGCTTCTAGCCTAGACTCTGTCACTTCCCAATGATTTAATCTTCTGCAAGACATAACATTTCTGTGCATCTGTCCACTTCTCTGTAAATGAGGAGCTGGACACTAGATTATCTATAAAGTCCCTTCTAGTCCTAACATTCTATTTTCCTGCATTGGTCTCTCCATCAAATGATATTGGCCATAAATAAAAATTTAATGAGGGATTCCTACTACTAAGAACCCTGGAATTCTTTTCCTAAGAATCTTAACCAGATAATTAAGCATCCCTAGCTAATGTCTTTAAAGTTAGGAAGTTCATTAATCAGATTCCTTTAAAGCTGGACATAGCTGGACACTCAAAGTTACCTGGGTTTCTATCTATATGATATTAATGTGTTTTAAAAATTCAGACCCAAGGCTGCACTTGTACATGGAAGAATACACACACACACATATACTCTCATACAGTCATATATATATGAATACACACATGTATATGTGTATAAATTAAATGAAGATAACACATGTAAAGGCATCCATGATGCCTGATACTTGTACAGTAAACAGTTCATATTAAGGACTGGACAAAATTCAGAAAATTATTTTCTTAAACAATTATTCCCTAATATAGTCCTGTTTTCTCAGACCGTCTAAGAATTATTAAAGTAATCAAATTATATAAGATGCAATGAGAAAGAAAATGCAACACCCTAGGGCGCCTGGGTGGCTCAGTCGTTAAGCGTCTGCCTTCGGCTCAGGTCATGATCCCAGGGTCCTGGGATCGAGTCCCACATCGGGCTCCCTGCTCAGCAGGGAGCCTGCTTCTCCCTCTCCCATTCCCCCTGCTTGTGTTCCTGCTCTTGCTATGTCACTCTCTGTCAAATAAATAAATAAAATCTTTGAAAAAAAAAAAAAAAAAGAAAATGCAACACCCTAAACGTTGCTTGAGTGCTTTAAGTAAATTGCTATAAAATATATTAGTGTTTCTTAAATGAGCTACACTGAATTAATTGAAGTTATTAATGTATAGCATCACATACCTGATTTTACGACTTGAGCAACTTCCTTTCCGGATATATGAGCCATGTGTCCCAATATAGAAAAAATAGCAAATCCAGCGAACACACTAGTGAAGCAGTTTATCAGACAAACTAAAATAGCATCTAAGAAGCAGTTGTTATTGAACTTATTGTAAGATGATAGAGCAACTAAGCCACCCCAAGCCACTGAAAGGGAGTAAAATATTTGAGTGGCAGCATCCTTCCAAACCTATAAGAGAAGATAATTTCATCTTTAAAACCATACACTTTAAACTTTTTACTTCTACAAAAGATTTCATATATACAAATGAATAAATATGAATAATAATGAAGTAAACACCAGAACACCAAACCCACTGCTCAGCTTAAAAAATGAAATGTTACCAGTCTTTGGAAACCTCCCAGGGCCCCTTTCTGATTAGATCACCCTTCACCCTTCAGTGGTAACTGCTATCCTGACTTCTGGGTTTCTCATTTCCTCATTTTTCTTTAGATTTTACCCTAGAAACATGTAAACCCAAGCAATATGGTATTTAGCTTTTCATGTTATTGAGTTGATAGAAAAGTTTTCTAAATGCATGTAAACCTATACACCTTGCCTTTTTTCATTCAGTATTGTATGAGAGTTATCCGTTATCAATTTGAACCATATGAAATTTTAATTTTGTGTCAAAACTGAAAAAATATAGACAAATTCATATGGTTTAGTTAAATATATGTAGTTTGGAACATTTTTTTCACTGCTGTATTGCCCCACTGTATATACCACAGATCATCCTCTATCCTGTCGAGGGACATTGAGGTGGTTCAATATTCTGCTATCAAAAATGTTGTAGCTATAAGTATTCCTGTGCATGTCTCCTCATACCGAGTTGAGGAACGGTGATGTCAAAGAGTATATGCATCTTCTCTTTTATGAAATAGTGCCATATTATTTTACCGCTTTGGACTCTCACCAGCTAGGTGTAAGAGCTCCCATTCCTTCACGTTCTTGCCAGTATTGGTCAGAATTTTTAATATTCTCCAATCTGGTGGCTGTCAAATGAGAGTTTTCATTACCTTAATTATTTATAAGGTTTAGTATGTTTTTATGTCTTCATATTCCACAGGTTTTTTTCCCTGTGAAATTCCTGTTCAGGTCTTTTGCCAATTTCTTGTTTGGGTTATTTGTCTTCTTTGATCTCTAGAAATTCTTTATGTAGGCTGGATTCTAATCCTTTGTCTATTATATATGTTATTTTTTCCTCCCAATTTGTGGCTTATTCTTTTGAGCCAAAGATTTTATTGTTGTTTTAATGTAACTAAAGGTGCCCATCTTTGCTTTTATGTATTGTCCTTGATTTCTCTGACTTAAAAAGAAATCTTTAGCCAAAGATCATAGATACTGTCCTACATTTTCTTCTAAAAGATTTAAAGCTTTGTTCATATTGTTTTCAATTAGCCTGAAAAATTGATACAGTACATATTAAAGTGGAAAGTCCAATTCATTTTCTTTTCTAAATGGAGTATCAGTTATCTAAAGATAATCATTTGGATGTCAGTTATATCAATTAGATAGTCCATCCTTTCCCCATTGATCTGCATGGCCACCTCTGCCACATATCAAGTTCCAAATGTTCATGAACCTATTTCTGAGACTATTCTGTCCCACTGGTCTGTAAGTCTATATCTACGCTAACACCACATTATTTTAATTCCTATAGTATTATAATATTGTTTCATATCTGGTAGGACAAGTGTTCCTTCTTCAAAAACAGGTTGTTTTGTTTTGTTTTGTTTTTTGCCTTTTTCTCTTGCGTGTAAATTTTACAATCCGTTCTCAACAACTAAGGAAAACTGTGCTGTCCATCTGATTAAAGTTCTATTGACTCTACATATCAATTTGGGGACAATAGATACATATCCATTCTTAACAAGGACAGTACTAGGCAATTTTTGAAGAATAATGATATATTTATAATCCCTTAGATCACCAGTTCCCTCATCCTGTGTTTGTTCGATTAGAGCCTCGCATAGCCGACCTCAACTCTTTAAGCAGCCTCCCACTCATTCCATCTAATCCTACCCTTTTACTAGTCTGCCTTTTACAATTTACCCCTCCTATATCTTTGCTAAAGGACAATAATCTCAGAAACTAAGCAAATCCATGTTAACAGTGAACTTCTGTAGATAGAACATTACAAAAGAAAAAACCTAATTGTATAGATTTCAAATAGATTGGCAAAGATTTGGGCAAAAGTGTTTTTTTTTTTTTTTTTTAGTCCATTGAAAAACAGGACTGCTCAGTGAAAAGCAGGCAATATAACATGGCGACAAAGAGCTCTAGCTCTGGAGTCAAAAAGAATGAAATTTATATCCAATACCTCTTACTCTCCTTGACTTCAATTTATTTAACATTTTTAAGTCTGTTCGTTCATCTGTAAAATGGAGATGATGAAGATGATGATGATGATATAAGTGTACTAGGAATGATGTGAGAATTGAATAAGAGCATATGTAAAGCAATTAGGATGCTCAATGGTAGCTATTATTGTTACTATGGAAAATAATCATAAATTGATACTCGGTTTCTTTTATGGAAATTAAAAATTATAATTTCCCCCTTTGAAAGGTATGTAATCTATTTCCAATTTCAACAGATATAAAAGTCATTGGGGAATAAAATTTACTAGGTCTTCAGAATACAGCTTGATGTTAGATTATTATTACATTATAATTGCAGCCAGTAGAAAGCAAAGTGAGTGGATGGATAGATAGATAGATGTTATTTCACTTATAACAAAATCATTACAAATAAAATGCTCTTATTTTTTAGGCACCTGTACATATTAAGAGATGAACAACATGCTTATGTTGATGTCTCAGCTGCTTTTACCTGATACATTTTGTATTCATATGTGAGTTAGGGGGAGCTGGAAATTGGTGTAGCAGAGGTCTGGGTTCTATCAAAATGCTACTGCAGACCACGATGTGTACCTAGGTTGCAAATAAAGTGAAGCAAAATTCCAAACATAGTTCTAATCTCCGTATCTATCAATCTCATAGCTATATACAAAATTAGTAATTTAGGGATTAGAAAATCTTAATTCAAGATGCACAAACTGGCTGTGTAAATTTAACTAAATGTGAATCTTTCTGGGTTTCAGTTTCATCACTGTAAAATGAAGGAGTTAGTAAAATAATCATTGAAGACCAGAAGACCCTTCTAGCTATAAATTTGTATGGCTCTCTGCTCTCCTAGAGGTTGCAACAAAGTTCAGATATTCAAAGAAAAGGAAAAATATATATATTTATGATCCCATGCTCAGAATATGGATTGTGAGAAATAAAAAAAGGTCTAAGAAAAAATTCTCATTACCAGCAGTAATACAGTACCAGTGGGGGTACTGTATTTATTGGGGTGAAGAGGAGGGAGGATTAAATTTTATGTTTCAAAGGGAGCTTTAGGTTTAGGTCTGATATTTTAAAGGTAATAGAGACATTGAAACAGACCAATATAAAATAATCATATAATTTTTTCAGGAACTATAAAGCTCAGGTGATCTGAGGCTTGGAAAAGTCACTTAAAGAATATCAAAGGGGCTTTTCACCTGTGCTCAAAGTTAAGAAGTTTAAAGAAAATGGGGGCGCCTGGGTGGCTCAGCTGGTTAAGCGTCTGCTTTCGGCTCAGGTCATGATCCCAGGGTCCTGGGATCGAGTCCCGCGTCAGGCTCCCTGCTCCGCGGGGAGTCTGCTTCTCCCTCTCCGTCTCCTTCTGTGTGTGCTCTCTCTCTCTAGCTCTCACTCTCTCTCAAATAAATAAATAAAATCTTTAAAAAAAAAAAAAAAGAAGTTTAAAGAAAATGGAGGGTCCTCTTCTTAGGGAAAATGTTGCATCCATAATAGTAGAGTATAATATAACAGCAATAACTGAAATAATTGTGTGCTCATATTTATATAACAGTTTACCATTTTGAAAGTGCATTAATTAATATTTTATCTTGTTTAACAACCTAACAGGAAGAAGATGATGAATCCCAACTTCCATTTTATTTGTTTCTTATTCAGCATCAAAAATGGTCTTCGAGTTGGAAAGATATTAACAAACAAGGTTAAAAGATGTGAGGCCCAAGATAAATGAAGAAATGAACAAATGGCCTGTGGACACATCAAACTATATTAATCTCCAAGACTAAAATAATAAAAGTTCATAGTTCTAAAATAATTTAAGTCTGTTGCGGGTGAATTGCTGAGTGAAAATTATTTGGGTACAGGAAGCCAAAGGCCAGACACTGACGTCTCAATTTTCACAAAAGGTAAAGGAAGGATTGTCATGACTAAAAAGTGATAAATTTGACTTGCTTACCAGAAAAATTCTACAACAAATAATTAAATACCCAGACTGTGGGGTGCCTGGGTGGCTCAGTGGGTTAAGCGTCTGACTCTTGATTTTGGCTCAGGTCATGATCTCAGGGTCATGAGATCGAGCCTGTGCCAGTCTCCATGTTCAGTGTAGAGTCTGCTTGAGATTCTCTCTCTCCTTCTCCTTCTGCCCCTCCCCATACATGCGCTCTCTCTCTAAATAAATAAAATCTTAAAAAAGTAAATATCCAGATTGTAAGTATTTAGAAAATAGCGAACTGCTGGAAATTAGCATCAGTTCCTCAAAGAATACCATAGCAAACAAACGAATATCCATTTTGGATAGCACTGCTACTAAGGAAGATTATAGTAACATAGTGTTTCTTGACTTCAACATAAGACTTGGTGTTTTAGCTGGCCAGAAGCTTAATGCGTGCCAAGAATGTGATGTGATTACTGACAAAGTGAAACCATTCTTAGGCTGTGTGAATAGATGCATCCTATATAGAGTACACTTAATCTGTATGCTCTCTGCAGTCAAAAGTGTAAAAGATTTTATGTATCCATGATATACACAGCCATTATCTGGCGAAAGACTAGTTAAAAGAGGGTTACCCAATTCATATTCATGGCACACATTTATGTTGACAAATAACAGTTTCATTTATGGAATGCTTCATTTCAAATTTGTGGTTTAACTTCATAATCCATTAGGTACACTTTGATCTTAACTTGGGGATATTAACTTTTGAAGACAATTAAAATGTATATTAGACCATTAGACTTTCACCTGTAATCTTGAAATCTATGAGTTTATCCAAGAAGTCTCACCGTCCTACTCATCAACTTGTAGGTAGGTATCCAAACATGGAAGTTTCTTTCTCAGATTAATAGGCCCCAAATCCTTTTGGTCAAATAGAATCAGTTATATGAATAATATGACTTTTAAAGCCTTACTACTAAAAATGATTATCTCACTTCCAAAAGGAAAGCACTAGTGTCATGTTAAATGGCTACATTGGACTTCCTAGTGGACAGAAACACTAATAAATTTAACTCCATGTTCTTTTGCAAGCCACTACATTATGACACTCATATGCAACCAAAGATTTTCAGTGTTTGCTTTTAAGGTTTACCTCCTCAGATAATTTGAAATCCAAATGAAGTCTTACCTCAGCTTCCTTAAGTTTTGTAAAATTTGACTGTGCTCCAATATAGTATGAAATGCCTTTCAATGCACCCTCCAGAGTCGCCCCTCGGACTAGCAGGATGAACAGGACAACATAGGGGAAAAGAGCTGTAAAATATACCACCTACCAAGAAAAACAACCAGTGGTGGATAAGTTAAATTTTTAAGTCCTGTTATGTAACTGTATATGCACAAAGTTATTAGCCGGTTGACATTAGTAAAATAAAGTATTAAAGATTTCATAAGTTATTAATAAACCTGGTGATACCAATACCAAAAATGGCATAATTTTCTCTTTCTCTTCCCACTCTCAGATGATCCATTTTCAAAACACTCTGATGTATGAAGCAGTATTTCCTAGGTTCACATTGTAAATACACAGTACATCAGCGGGGGTAACTTGGAATCTAGGTAGAGTGCTTTCCTAAATATGTCTGTAAATGTCTGAAGGGACTGAATATCACTTCTTGGTAAATTACTGCATTGAGGTAGAAAGGGAAATGCTTGTATACTTGCAATAGTTAGTATATATTCAGTCCCCAAGGAGAAGGAAAATAATCTCCTAGTAGATGTCCAAATCCCCTGAAAGCTGATTAAAGTGAATACCGAACACTTGGTATTATTATCCTTAGAGATACCATTAAGAGAGTTTGATAGCACACAAAGCAGTGTACTTGTATCCTGGATAACACATGGTTCCAGATGAGCAGATTGCCTTTGAGGCCGGCTTTTCATTAATGTGGACAATTTCTTTGATCCATAGATGTCCTGTGTTTGATAATATGCCCAAGGAGACAATTTAAAGTCATCCAGAGACCAATAAAAGTTAATCGCCTAGGCAAATGGCCTTCAATGGATTATTTCAATATTAATGTCAAAAAGAAACCATGGGTTTCAAAAATGTGCAACTGAAACATTATTTTGGAAAGTGTCCACTGACTTTGTGAGGTTCACAATATTTTTGTGATCTAACAGAATGTCTCATCATAATTTAGCATGAACTGAATGCGCTAGATATTATACCAGGAATACAAAGGTAGTATCCACAGTTACCCCAGTCTTCCATCTTTAAGGAGATTTCAGTCTAGTAGTTACCATAAATATTCACTTTTCTGGGTACCATTACAACTGTTCATGGAGAAAATTTCATGTTGTTCCCTGAAATTGCCATGATGCTCTCGGGAAAGTTTAAAAAACAAAACAATAAAGGGGGAAAGTATAATGTTTTTCAGAAGAGGACTCTTCACTGAAAAAGACGGTTCTGAGTCAATTCTGGCCAGCTTTAAGAGAACAACTGCATATTTGATTTTTTTTCTCTCTCCCATTAAAGGAATCCCTACACTAACCGTATATAACGAGGATCTAGACTTGCCAAACCAAACATTGCAATATATAATTCCATCCAAGATGCTTACTTATGTAAGAGGACACACAATTTTAAAATATACACTCAAGTCTCCGAATGCTATATTAGCTAGCAGGGCCCAACTTCTGATACAGCTGACCTTTGAACAACACGGGTTTGAACTGTGTGGATCCACTTAGATGAGGATTTTTTCTTTCAATAAATACAGTACTGTAAATGGATGTCCTCCAGTGATTTTCTTCATAACATTTTCTTTTCTTTAGGTTACTTTAAAGATTTTATTTATTTATTTAGTTAGTTAGTTAGTTAGTAGTTATTTGAGATACAGAGTGAGCATGAGCAGGGGAGAGCTGCAGAGAGAAGCAGGCTCCCAACCAAGCAAGGAGCTTGACGTGGGGCTCCATCCCAGGACCCTGGGACCATGACCCTAGCCAAAGGCAGACGCCCAACCAACTCAGCCACCCAGGCGCCCCTCTAGCTTACTTTATTGTAAGAATAAGGTATATAATATATATAACATACTAAAATGGGTGTTAATTGACTTCAGGTTATCAGTAAGGTTTCTGGTCAACATCAGGCTGTTAGTAGTTAAGTTGTGGGGGAGTCAAAAGTTATAGCTGGATTTACAAGTGCAAGGGGGGGTTTGGCACCCCTCACCCCCACGTTGTTCAAGGGTCAGCTGTAATTGCACAACCCTAGTACTAGTTTTGCTTGTTTTGTTGTATTTGTACCAATAGCAGGGATCTTATGTATTTTCCTACAGCTAGGCTGCCTACTTAGAAAGCTTTTCACACATTCGAATGTTCCCATTATAGAAAAAAACATGCATTTGATTATGCTTGACATTGAACTGCAATGAAATTGGAAAAGAGCTACATCACCATCTAATGTGTTTTCCAAATTACCTTGCCAGAAGACTTGATTCCTTTAAATAGCGCCGCTCCAACTATGAGCCAAGCCAGAAGAAGACAAAGTGCTAAATACCACACAATTACTCCAGTCTCATCCATTCCACTTGACCGCTGGAGTGCCACTTTACTGAAAACACACAAGCCTTTTTTATGAACACAGAATCACTTGTCTTCATACATTGAATTTTGTAATATCTATCATCCAGGGAGATGTTTCATGAGTATTCTATCTTACTAATACATCAATGTCATGGGAGCCTTTTACTTTTTTAAAGATTTTATTTATTTATTTGAGAGAGAGAGAATGAGAGAGAGAGCACGAGAGAGGGGAGGGTCAGAGGGAGAAGCAGACTCCCCGCTGAGCAGGGAGCCCGATGAGGGGCTCCATCCCGGGACTCCAGGATCATGACCTGAGCCGAAGGCAGACGCTTAACCGACTGAGCCACCCAGGCACACCCATGTGAGCCTTTTATTGATACTATTGTACAGAGGGGCAAAAATAGTTCAGTAAAAAGCTAGGCTCTGAACTTTAGGGTTAACTGTAGCCAATCCAAAGTTCCAAACCCCAGAATAAAAAATCTACTAATTCCTTTAGCTATGATTTGCCCCCTAATATTTCAAAGATCTTTTATGTAAAAAAAAAAAAAAAAAAAAAAAAGAACCTTATCAGATTATTTCTTTTATTTGTTACAGTATTTTTCTCAAGGTAAAAAGATGAAGAAACATCTAAAATTAAATTATTCATCATACTTATAGTTAGCATCAAACCTAAATGATTCCAATTTTTATGACTTTTTCAAAGGCTTTCTGTAAAAATCAGTGATTTCTATTAAGGACATGCATGGATCTAGGATTTTAATTCTTAGCTTGGTGTTTGGGAACATTTTAAGACCCAGTTTTTGAAAGGGTCCCACAGAGCATGAACATGTAGATGAGGAAGAGCTCATTACAGCAATAATCAAGGCAGTTTGGTAAGGATAAAATGTAGGTATAAGTCAGGAGAGTAAAGAGTGATCAATTAAAGTTAATACAAATAAATATAACCCTGAATATCTATTTTTATCATATAATGACAATTATAAGCAAAATGGATAATGAAGAATTACAGCTTTAAATGGCAATTTTGCCCCCAATATTACTCATCACCCAACAGTTTATTATTCAAATTTGCTCATTATAGTCTAAAATTTGAGTATTTATTCTTCAGAGCAATGCCCTAACTTATATATAATAAACACTGAACAGATCATTACTGACAGTATTGCTCTCATTTGATAAACAATTTACAAATGACAATTTGTTGACTAGAAGCTGATCTTTCAGGTTACTACTCCCCACACAGGCTAGATAAGCATTTGAGTCCTATCAAGTATAATTTGCTCTGATTCCCCTTTTTTTTCTACCTATATGAGGTAAGAAACAAGCTGATTAATATTTTATTGTTATTTACAAAAACTTTTAAATAACATCTGTTTAAGAAGTAGATCATCTACGAACCATGAAAGACTATGGACTCTGAGGAACAAACTGAGGGTTCTAGAGGGGAGGGGGTGGGGGGATGGGTTAGCCTGGTGATGGGTATTAAAGAGGGCACGTACTGAATGGAGCACTGGGTGTTATATGCAAACAATGAATCATGGAACACTACATCAAAAACTAATGATGTAATGTATGGTGATTAACATAATATAATAAAAAAAAACCAAAAAAACGAAGAGAAGTAGATCATCTAGCATACTTACTTCCAATATTGTTCACTGGGAAGCTGCCCTGGCTGATAAATTTCACTTCCATTGGTGCAGTTTAAATGGCTGATGTCTACGAAGCTTTTATTCACTCGGATGCTCTCCCCCGAAAGTGTACTGATATTACAGTGAGTAACTAAAAATTATAAAAAAAGAATACACACAGAGACACGTACTTAGTTTTAGACAAGTACTTTCCTGGAAAAAAAAGTGTTTTTTTTTTAAAGATTTATTTACTCATTTTAGAGAGAGAGAGCATGTGAGCGGAGTCGCAGATGGGGAGAAAGAGAGAAGCAGACTCCCCACTGAACGTGGAGTCTGATGCAGGGCTGGATCCCAGGACCCTGAGATCATGACCTGAGCCGAAACCAAGAGTCGGCTGCTCAACAGACTGAGCCATCCAGGCGCCCTTCCTGAAAAAAGTTTTAATGGTAAAATAATTAAACCATTTAGACTGTTACTTGGTGAGGGCAGAGGAGAAATCTTGCAAATGGAATAAGCCATGCACATTCAGCATCTTAAATCTTCTCTACTGCCAACCTGGGCGTGAGTAAATATCTGCCCTTTTAAACTATGATTATATGTATAATAATAACTTCTATAAAGTAACAATCATTTTGGACAGGACTTAGTGCTCTAAGGAATTGTTAGTATGTGGACTTATTTAACCTATATAGATAAATGACACCTTTAAATTCCTAAGAAGCATTAAAGCCTTATTACTTTATTCTCTAATATACATAGACAATCCCAGTGGTAATAGTCTATAATATCAATACTACTTGATTCCAAAGATCAGCAACTTATTATGTGGATGATACTCACTGGCTCCTGAAACACTCATGGATAGTGCTTGTCTCTACCACTTTCCCACTTTCTTCCTTCTCTCCTGCCTACTCCTAAGGAGGGCTTGGCTTTACTGGCGGCCCTCAGAAATTAACATAACTGCATTAATCAGTTTTCAAAGTTAGCCAAAGTTATCCTGCTTTCATCAATAACCCTGCGCTCACTTTAAGATTTGATTTTTAAGTAATCAACGTGGGTCTCGAACTCACAACCCCGAGATCAAGAGTCACATGCTCTATAGACTGAGCCAGCCAGGCGCCCCACCCGTGGCTCACTTTAAATTGCCCCTAAATTGGTTAGAAAATCATGTAACCCTTTAAGCTTATTAGAAAAAAATAAAAGAATGATGCTTCGTTCACAATATTTTTAGGTAAATAAATGAAGTTTACCTATAGGCGATCTGCTACAGTTCTCATCTGCCCAATATGAGCAATTTTTCCATGGTAGTTCACTTTGAAAAGAAGCAAACATGTAGTAAAGACTATAGGCAATTATGACATTATAATAGATTGTCACGAAAATGGATATCAGGACCATTGTAATTCCCACACCTGGAAAAGAGAACAATTAAAATCAAAAACAAACAAGTGCAATTTCTTTTGCTAATTCATAAAAAAAGCTGCATCTCAATTTCCACAAAATCTATTTGAAAATGAGAAGGCAGGTTCAAACATTGTCTTTTCTTTTTTGGGGGGTGGGGGGCAGGGGAGTGGGGAGGAAGGACTACTGTCTAAATAGCTTTCTTCCAAAATTTAAAATTATTTTGATGATTGACCTTCTGAAACCATTTTTTTAGTTAATTAGAAAATGGTACTAAGACCAAGGGCAGAAGACCTGTGTGGATCCATCAAGTTCACGTAAAGAATCGCCCATGGCCATCACTCTCCTATTATGTCTGAAAGTTCTTGTCAGAGTGGGTCCTGTTCTTAAAAACAAACAAACAAAGCTCATATCCTATTGACCCACTGACCACTACTTACATCTTCATCTATAAACCAATATTTTGGCAAGTAGAAGATAAAGGCTCGGAGTTAATGTACAGGATTTCTAGCAGCGCATGTAAAGAAAAGTCAATAATCCAGTAACAATCCGAATTTAAACTTCCAAAATTTCTTGAACTCCATCATTTCAAGATGCGGTTTAGCATACTGAATATAACCCATACGCTCAAGACTCGCTCTTGAGGTGGCTTCCTTCATATTCCCTCACAATGTTCTATTCGCCTCACTCTAAATTTATATTTGATGTTGTATTGAAGCTTTTACAAATAGTTTGCAACCACTAGCACACACCAAAATGATATGTAATCTTCAGACAGGAAGGCTGTTTGATGTTTAATAACAATCAAGGCACTCTGAAAAACTTCGCCAGTGTCCTATTCTATTAGGGGGTGTCCCAGAAAACATAGTGACCTGCCCTTCAACTTTTCTAAATGAGGCGTTGTAAAAGATACGCAAAGGCAAGAAGACAAAAGACTGCACATGAAGGAGAAAAAAGCCAGAGCCACAAAGTTAACGCATAACAGGACTATAACTATGTGCCACGGGATTGTAAAAGGTGAATATAGGACAATAACGACCCCCTCCAGTATCCTCCCTAACCCCTTCTGTATCTTCAGCCCGAGAGAAACAGAAATACAAATTACCATTTGGTCTTTCAATTCTCTGGCAAATATTCAGCAAAACAACATCTGCTTCTTTGCCTTTAGCATGTCCAAATATGAAACATTTTCCCTCCCCCTAGTGCGGACAGCTATAGACCCCAAGAGACCAGTAGGCACAGTAAGAAAAACATGTGAACACTAACCTTGAAACAATGGGAGAAGCCTCCAAACTGAAACTGGACCTAAGCTAGCAAACTGTCCCAGTGAACACTCCAGAAAGAACAGAGGTAAACCAGCCAGTGCCAGCATGATCGCATAAGGTATCAAGAAGGCACCTAGAAAATGCAAAAGAGAAGCAAAGCACTATTACGTCCCCAAACGTTGATGGCACGTTGATAACCAGCATAACATTTTGAAAGCATTCCGATAGAGTGGAGTCAGAGTACAAGGTTTAGGCCCCAGATTTACCAGTTTCTGTGAGAAAGTAGTTGATTCTCTAAACCTTGGTTTCCTCATCTGTGAAATGGGATTCTAGTATGACCTAAAGAGGTTGCTGTGGTTATTAAAAACGATAGCCTATAAAAAAGCAATCCAGAGGAGGTGAATGATCACAGGCTCTGGAGCCGGATACACCTAGGTTTATATCCTGACTCCACCATTTACTAGTTATGTAACCTGGGCCAATTTACCTAACCTCTCGGGACCTTGGGTTCCTCATAAATGGGGAGAGCCATACCAGCTCATCAGTCTGTGGTAAGCGTTCAATTATAGAGCCTCTGTGAAAACACTTGGCAAAATGGCAGGCACACAGTATCTGTTCAAAGTTAGTTTCCCTCCTTTCTCCTTTCCAAATAGTCTATTTTTTTAAGACTTCGGGTGCAAATGCTACATGTGGTTCAGAGTGGAAGTTACTGCAGCTAAGTGGATTATTCTGCAAATAGTCATAAGGGTCTTTCTTCAGTGTTAATAAGAATGTTCTTGGTTTTGTTAAGAGATTCTGAAGTTTTGAGGCACACTCAAAGTTAACTTTCTGGAGCGCCTGGGTGGCTCAGTTAAGTGTCCGACTCTTAATTTCAGCTCAGGTCGTGATCTCAGGGCTGTGGGATCAGTGTCGGGCTCCACCCTCTGCATGGAGTCTGCTCGAGGTTCTCTCCGTCCCTCTGCCCCTCCCCCGCACCAGCACTCACACATGTGAGAGTGCTCTTTCTCTCTCAAAAAAAGTCAGCTCTTTATTTTAAAAGGAAGGACTAATGCTCATACATTTAGATTGTCCAGATCCCTTTTTGATTTTTTTCCACCCACTTCTGGGACATAACAAATTGCTCATTCGAACTTTGGCCAGATTATAGGTAGAAGCAGGGACAGAATATTAAATTTATTAAGTACTCTAGAAGTCTTAACAAAGTTTAATAAGAAAACGGGATCAGTAGATTAAAAAATGGGCTTTGGGATTACGTACATTTCATTGACCCATGTGGCACTGTTTCCCTCATGTATTTTTCATACTATGATATTGTAACGTCATACCTGGGAATAACATTTTTCCCAACCCTCAAAATACATTCCATTAAAAATAATAAGACAATAAAATACTTGTTATGTACAAGTCACTAGTCACTAGAACATAGGGACAATATGTTTTCATAGATGTTGCAATGTACATACCATCACTACTATGACTAATAGAAGTTTTAGTCTTACCAGTGATAAATATGAAGAAAAGTAATAGAGACTATCCCTGTCTCAATACAACAGTAAGGTAAATCTTAATAGCCCATTATAAATAGTTGGTTTGTTTTTTTTTTTTTTTTCCAAAAAAAAGATTATTTTCCTGAGTGACATATATAGTTTTTTACCCAGTATATTATTGTTTTTATTAACAACCATAATTGGTAAATTGCTAATATAATATCCTGGTCCCAAATTGTTGATACTGCCGTCTTAGACCCTTTGGTTGTATGATACTTCTCTTTTATAAACTGGTAAAAAGAATCTATAGATAAAAATGATTCCAGATTTTAGCCATAGTTTTCCAAACCTAACCATATTTAAAAATCTGATCTATTAACACTTGGCAAATCTGAGTTTCATGTTCCTCTCCTACACTTGGACAGGAGAGAAAGAAGCAATCAAAAGAGCCTAGATCATGCATTACCCAAATGATACAATCTAAAAACTGAGAACTGATGTGATATATTAATTTTTAGAGGAAAAGGTGAGAGAGATAATAGCATACAATAAATAATAGCATTTTGGGGGGAGCTACGTTTCAAAATCTCTATTAAACCTAGTTTAATATAGTTCCTGGAAGTTTATGGCCACCACTGGACTGATGTACGATGGTAAGACACAGGGAATTTCTGAACCTGTGGTTTTTCTGAAACTGAGCACTAGAGGCTGGAAAGAAGTCTGAATGCTCTTCGTTACACTAGACCTTAGGACTTAAACACTCAAAGGATTGTTGATTCCTAACTCATTTTCCAGTTCAAACTTAGACCCAACCCATGACTAAACAATGTAGGCTCCAGAGAGGAGAATTTATTGCCACCAACACTTAAAGTGTTTGATAAACAGAGCTTCTCTCTTAAGTCTCCACAGGCCAGTATGAATGTTCTAATGCAACCAATTAACAAGGACTATAAGATTGAAACATCACCACACAAAATCCTATTATACCAAGAAAAATAATTATAGTGGCACAGTTTCACTGGTTCCCAATTATGAAATCTAAGGGCATGTCACCTCTACACTTCTAATAGAACCTGTAATTACAAGTAAATAAAATATGGTGTAAGTGAAAAGTTGTTTCGACACTACTAGAGAATTGTGCAATTCATTTTGTTTCCCTTTGCGTGTCACCTCAGTTATTTTTTTTTCTCCTTGTTCTAATTGAGTCTTCCTTAATGATCTCTGAGGTATAAACAGTATCATTTTGCAGAAATTAAACACCTAGTCTTGAACTAAAGTCTGTTGCATTCTAGAAGGATCCTCTACATGGTCAATCCAATTTGATATTGCAGCTTAAAATACTAAACCTTTAATTCTTAATCATCTCCTTCCACACTTGTATTTCCAAAATGTAATGCCTTACGCTACTTAAGCAACCAATGTATTTCAGCTTCATATTAGAAAGAGAATCCCCAGCCTCTTGCTTAGATTCAGCCATAAATTAAGCCAAACACAACTTGAGTCTGAACAGATTATCACATGAACGTGTATAAATGAAGAAGAGCAAGTCATAGTGGAAGATTACATTGGATCTTAAACCAGAGACTCAGAAGTGCTAAATGTACAACTTTTATCAAGTTTATACCTGAGGATTTTGCAAAGCCAGCTTCCTAACTTGAGCTAGCAACTCAGTCTAATGATGGGTGCGGTATGCTTGTTTCCCATCCCCCCACTAACCCAAACTGTCATATACCTTTCCTCAGTTCTTAAAATAGCTTCAGAGGCCATACAGCACACCATTTAAACTGGAAGGGAAAGAAGTTGAGCTGGGGCGGGGGGTGGGGGGAATACCTCCGCCATTGTTGTAGGTCAAATAGGGGAATCTCCACACATTCCCTAATCCCACTGCATATCCAACCATAGATAGAAGATAATCCGATTTTTTGGACCAGTTACCACGGTCCTGATTCTCATCAGTTTCACCAACATGGAAATTCTCAGATGAAGCCGTCACTTTCTGGAGAAGAGAAAATATCACGAGTTTGTCTTTCTACTATTAAAAATCCACAGAAGCATAATTTCACACACACACACACACACACATGAGAGAGAGAGAGAGAGAGAGAGAGAGAGAGAGAGGTGGGGGGAGAATGAACCCTGAAAGCCTTAGCCAAGGGAAACACTTTCCAAAGGTTGAGGGGATTTCTGCTAATGGCCGCTTTTACTTTACAACATTTACCCCTTGAAATGAAAAAAAAAAAAAAAAAAACCAAACCAAAACAAAACCAAAAACCTCTTCAGGTGGGAATATTTACTACTTCTTTGGGTGAGATCATCCAAATTTTGCTAGAAAGATTACATGTGGTACCCAACATGAAGGACAAATGAAGGTGCACAAATAAGACTTCAAAAATACAAAAGTCTTAAAGATGAATTAGGTAAAATCAACACTCTTGAGATTGCAGGAGATCTTTGAGAAGAAGGCTCCAATATATAGCTTCTACTAAAACAAACAAACAAAAAGAGTTTATAGACTCCTTTTCCTATAGGCTGATAGTTTGGGATGTTTGGAATTAAGGCCAGTTTAACTTCTCTCCCTATCCCCGGCTGGAAGCCACAGAATAATATTCAGAGACAAATTCTCCTGTCCCACCAGGTGGAGTAGCTCTCTCTCCACCTCAGAGGGAAGGGGTTCTTTCCCAACCTGTTAGCTGCTCTGGGGTATGGAGGGTTCCTCAGGTCAGATAAGGACAATGCATTTTCTCATTTCCCTCCAGCATATGGACACGGTCTGGAGAGGGACAAAGACCAGGATTTTGTGGGCACACCCAAGGCGGAGGTTGAGGTGATCCATCCTAAGTCTTCTGGCTGCCCCAGTAAGAGCTGTTCTCTTTTCCCTCTATCCTATGGGGACATCTCAGGCACACTTGAAGGCAACAGAAGAAAAATATGGAGAACAAGGAACGGCCGCCGAAGGCAAAACCTGAGCCGGCCTCCCCTGAAGTGTTCCCTTCCCAGGCCCCCCACACCTCCCACGGTTTCCAGACCCCTACCTCCTTCCCTCCGCACTTGAAGAAGCTCGGGCACTTGAACTTGTCCATGGTTGACTCACTCCCTCAGCTCGCTCCGACTCGTCTCGCAGTCTGGCTGAGCTCGACTGGTGGCAGGTGCACACTCCCCCGTTGCTACCTGCCTGAGTGAGCCACCTTGCCCAGGGGTGGGACCATTTATGGAGGGAGCTCTCCCCTCCCCCTTCAGGGCGCCCTGTCGTGTCAATTACCGGAAGGGCCCGAAGTGAGGCTCTGGTTTTTCCCCAGGTAAGCTGGCATGTAGCAATCCCCTGCCCTGGCCCCGGGAAAGGGCTGGGCTGTGCACGAGCAGAGCAGCCTGAGCCAAAGTGACTGACCGCCTTTGACTCAGAGCCGCGCAGGTGCCTTCGCAATCTCGCCTCCTTTCCCGGGTTCCCTGCTTCCTCCTAACCTCCTCTCTTAATCTGGTCTCTGTCCTGACGCCAAGTGCTGATCTCCACTGGCGCTGGGGTGGGGCTGTGAAGGGCACGGTCTGTGGGGCCCGTTCTGTTCCCCAAGATTCTTCTGAACAGACCATATCGTCCTGGGCCCTGGGATGTCTCAAAGTTTTGCCCCTCACTCGAAAGCACGTGATCCCCTGGGGCGAACGCTGCTCCCAGAGGGAAAGCACCTGAATTGGGCACCTTGAAAGGCAGCCACCTGAGATAAGATTACTCAGCTGGCTCTGCCTGAAAAGAGCAACTTTGAGCCGCTGTCTCAGGGACCTTTCTCAGCCTTCGGGACAGCGTTGCCCTTTACAGGGATTGCTTTGTGTAGCATTTCAAAGAGGGCAAACAAAAACAAATTATCAAGTGGGTTTATGGGAAATTTTAACCCTAACAAAGGACTCCACTTTGCAAGAGTAAGGCCTGGAAAGTAAACTATGAGGAAGCCTTCCAGGTTGGCCAGGGAGGAAAGAATTACTATAATGCTGTTTACCAATGTAGCACCTTTTCCTCAGAAAGCTCAAAGGATTTAATCTGACTCAGGTCAAAGATGGTGGTTGCTTTCTGAAACACAGTAGGAATCAGGGCACACAGAGGAACCAGCAGAGAGTCGAATTCTGTAGCCTGTGTGCAGCTCCTTTTGTCTCCATCCACTGACATGAATTTCTCACTTGCAGAAGAAATACACCCCGAGGAGTCTGGACAGGTAAAGCAGAGAAAAGCTCAGGAGGGAAGTGGGAAAGTAGTCACGAGAAAGCATTAATGAATTTCATCTGGCTTTGTGCGTACACGCGTGTGTGTGTGTGTGCATGTGCCTGCTAGTATTATATACACACAACTAGGTGTGACCTAAAGGCTAAAATGAAGGAATTATTAGCCTGTCTGAGACATAGAAGAAAGGAGAGGCAAAGGGACATATAACCCTCTTTGTAAAAAGATGAGCTGAAAAACACATCTAGTCGCATTTGCCCCAACTATCAACATCTCATAGAAATTAAAGGGACCCACCAAGGGGCGCTGGAAACAGATGGTGACTGTGGGAATAGAAAGAGAATAGGAGTCTTAGGGACAGATAGATTATGGGGATATCAAGGCAGGGGTAGGGAGCATGCAGAGGAAACAACTAGCAATTCTCCCGGCCTGTTACGCAGTAGAGAAGCGTCTGACAACTTGAGAGCTTAGAGCATCAGGGACATAATATTTAAAATAGAAGGTATTTGAGAGAAAATATTATTTGTTTGAGGGATATTTTCCCATTGTCATGCATCTCTTGCCATTCTCTGCCTCAAACTCCTAAGCTTGCCTGTCGTTTCCTGTGCAGGCACCTACCTGCCGTTTCTCACCTCTGTGCCTTTGCTCATGCTATTTCTTCTGGAAATTCTCACCCTCCTCATTTGGCTAACTACTACTCATGCTCTAAGATTCTGCTTAGGTGTCACCTCCTCAGGTCTTTCCACATGGTTGCACCTCGATTATTACACACGGTTTGGATGTTTCTCCTCTATAGTCCTATGCTGCCCCATACTCACATTACGTCGTGTGAAATTATTTGCTTATGGTCCTCTAGACTGCCAGTTCTCCGAGGGAGGGCAGGATAACAGTCCTAATCATTCCTGTATTCCCAACACCTTGCACAAAACCTGACACAGACAGGCATTCAGTAAATGCTTATTAGGAAATTTGACTCAGAGAGGCCATCTAATAACCCCGTGGTCCAGAAAGGGAAAGGACAACTGGTCTACTATCCATCCCCAAGAAATCATAAAATACCAGGACTGCATTTCCTTCTCTTTGGGTTCTGACTTAGTAACTGACAAATTGTGTTTGTGGATTTTTTTTATTTATTTGAGACTCGAAAGAAGTATAGAAGTTGAGTGGGTGGGCACCTGGGTGGCTCAGTCGGTTAAGTGTCTGCCTTCAGCTCAGGTCATGATCTCAGGGTCCTGGGATTGAGCCCCGCATCAGGCTCCCTGCTCAGTGGGGAGTCTGTTTCTCCCTCTACCCTTCCCCCCGCTCATGATCTCTCTCTCACTCTGTCTCTCTCAAATAAATAAATAAAATCTTTTTTAAAAAATGAAAAAGAAGTTGAGTGGGTAACGGCACCTGGATGGTGCAGTCGGTTAAGTGTCTGCTTTCCACTCAGGTCATGATCTCAGGGTCTTGGGATCAAGCCCCACGTTGGGCTCCCTGCTTGGCGGGGAGTCTGCTTCTCCCTCTCCCACTCCCCCTGCTTGTGCTCTCTCTCTCTCAGTCAAATAAATAAATAAAATCTTTAAAAAAAAAAAAAGAAGTTGAGTGGGCATAAGAGAGAGGGAACTACATAAACCCAGTCACAGGGGTATGAATGAGCATGATGTGGGAAAATATGAGAAGAGTCTGCTAATTGATAGGATAATAAGAAATAAGGTAATAAGGTTAGAGAGAGAAAGTGTGGCCATTTATGCCTCAAAATCTAGGCCTAAGCCATGGTCTAGTAGGCAATAGTAAAGTGATTGTTACCTTGGGAATGACACATGGTACACTCTACTTCAGTTGTGCAAAAATACCTCAAAATTATAATTAACGATCTCCATGCACCGAGTTGTGCAATGCTGGACTTTTAACTATGGGTCAGCTCTTCCAGGACACCCACACCACAGCCATGAATCTGCTTAGCTGTAAAAAAAAAAAAAAAGCACTGACAGCAATTTAAAGATTTATTTAGTAAGTCACCAGCAACTAAAGATCATCTTATAACTGTGATTTGGCCAGGAAAAAAAGTTAAGAACCGATCCAATAGTTATATCCCACGTTCTTTGCCCTTAGTACTAAGAATCAATTTATGTCATTATTCATGGAAGTCCGTTCGATATTTTTAGTCACTAAAAATAAAGGACACTCATTACCTAAAGCTTTCTTCCAGCTATTTGGATGTGAAAAGTTGGCACTAATCAGAAGGTCTTTGAACAATCTCAAAAACCCAATGTCTTATTGAGCAACCACACCATTCTGTAACCCTCTCCCGGAAGAACCCCATTAAACTTCACCAGCTGAAAGCCTTAAGAAAAGGAGCCCTACTAGTCTATCAACAGGAAAAAGAAATAAACATGTATTTTTAAAATTTTATCATAGTAAATGTGTATATATGAATTATCTCTTTTAGGTCTATAGTTTCAGGCGCGCCTGGGTGGTGCAGTCTGTTAAGCGTAAAACTCTTGGTTTCGGCTCAGGTGGTGATTTCAGGGTGGTGACATCGAGCCCCGCATTGGGCTCTGTGCGGAGTCTACTTAAGATTCTCTCTCCCTCTCCCTCTGGCCCTCCCCACCATGCTCTCACTCTCTCCCTCTCTAAAATAAATAAATAAATCTTAAAAACACCATTTAAAGTCTATAGCTTCAGACATTAAACATTTGATTAAAAAATTAGACTCTGTCCATAGTCAAAACAAATTAATAAGTAATTAATAAATTATTTCTTTAAAAAAGTGTCTTTCAGTTCTAGGAAGCAAGACTTAGGAAAGACAGATTGCATAGATGTCCTTGCTGCCAGCAGAGGAGGTAATGATTCTCTAGCTGGAGCAACTAGTGAAGAGACAGAGAAAATACACACTCCTTTCTTACAGAATACTCGAGGGTACCATGCCAGAGAAACTGGAAAGAAAACGATAGCTCTTGGTGATTAATTTCATGTGGGTGCTTTCTAACAGAAAAAGTTAATCTGTCAAATTTCATAATTTTTTTTTTAAGTAGACTCCACACCCAGCAAGGAGCCTGACTCAGGGCTCTAACTCAAAATCCTGAGATTAAGACCTGAGCTGAAGTCAAGAGTTGGTCGCCCAACCGACTGAGCCACCCAGGCGCCCCAAATTCCATAATTTTTACATTCACTGTGGCATATCATACAGCTTTTCTTAAGTATTAAGTGTACAAATCATAGGTGTACAGCTTGATGAATTTGCACAAATATAGCACTCCCATGCATCTAGTTTCAAATTCAAGAAACAATAGTGCCAGAACCTCAGAAGACCCCTCCTTACTGTCTTCAAGGTTAACCACAATCTTGAATTTTTAACACCATAAATTTGTTGGGGCAGTTTTTGCACTTCATATAAATGGATATTATTGCATGTACATTTCTATGTCTCACTTCTTTGGGTTCAACATTATGTTCTGGAGATCCACCCATACTGTAGCATAGACCTATAGTTCATCTGCTGTCATTCTACATGGTATTCCAATGTATGACTATACCACAATTTATTGATCTGTTTTACTGATGGACATTTGGACTGTTTCCAGATTGGGGCTATCTTGAAGAACGTGGCTCCAAATTTTCCCGTAACAAGGTCTTCTGTGTGTATTTCTGTTAGGCATAGACCTAGTAAGGATGCTCTGGGTCACAGGGTATACCCCATTCAGCTTTAACGGCTGTTGCCAAACACTATTCCAAAGTGATTTTCCAATTTGCATTCTGTCTAGCACTACCATACCGATTTTAAAGGCCACGTGGAATAGAATAGGTTTGTGGAAAGAAGAGAAGGGAGATGGAAGGAAGCGGGCGAGTAATAGGAAAAGAAGAGAAATACTGGGCCAGGTACTGTGTTAAGTGAGGCACATTTCTGATCGCATTTGATTCTCATAGAACCACTTTGAGGTAGGAACACCCATTTTACAAACAAAGAAACAGAGGCCCCGAGAAGCTAAGTGACTTGCCCGAAGTTACACAACTAGTAAGTGACAGGTCTAATATTTGAACCCAGACTATCTGACTCTCCAGTCTGTGCTCCCGAACCACCTTACTATAATAAGAACATGAGCACAAGACGTTAGAAAATGCGTTATCTGTGGAATTCCTGCCTCAAAGGACTTGGCACTCCATCAGCAGGAATGATGACATGGAATAATTAGGCATCATTTGATCCTCTGTATCCAGTAGAACAGTCCACAGAAATGAAACCTTTTAATCTCATCTTTGGGAAGATTGAATAAGCTTTTCTGCATTGCCTCCTTGAAGACGTCACGACTTAGACATTCATGATGCCTTCCCAGCTGAGTCTCACACTATCAATTTGCAAGGGTCACCATCAAGAGATTCGGATTCAGTTGATTCATAGTGAGGCTAATCAGTAGTGTTCAGGGTGAGGGTGGATTTCAGTAGCTAGATCTTAGAAACAAAGAAAGACATGCAATGCTCTTTCTGTAACATACACATAGGACTTGGAGCCTGTGGGACCAAATCCCACACAATGCAGATTTTTTTTAAAATATCTTTAACCAAACCAACCCTTTTTTTAAAAAAAGATATTTGTTTATTTATTTATTTATTTATTTATTTATTTATTTATTTGAGAGAGAACAAGACAGCACCCAACAGAGAAAGAGAGAGAGAGAGCATGAGCAGGGGGAGGGGCAGAGGGAGAGGGAGAAGCAGACCACCCGCTGAGCAGAGAGCCTGCCATGGGGCTCCATCCCAGGACCCTGGGATCGTGACCAGAGCTGAAGGCAGATGCTTAACTGACTGAGCCACCCAGACGCCGCTAACCAAACCAATCCTTAATATAAGAGATACCTGAATCAAACCAGGCAATAGAGCTAATGTGAATTTTTTAAATCTTTATTTATTTATTTATTTTGTGTGTGTGAATAAACAAATCAAGAATTTTCTCTCCTAGTACATATATGGCCTTTCTTCAGTACATCAATATTCATTCTTTCCATCACCCTGGAACACTGGCTCTGTAGCCACTACAGGTACTCTTTAAATTGTTAGCAACAATGAATAAACATTTTAATTTGACCTACTTATCTGATACTATTGTAATGGTGCATTAAAGGAGAGAAATATTTAGGCTTCACTCTTGATACACTGGTATTTCTCCTTTGGAAAGCATTGCTGTAAGTCATGCTTATTCTCAGTTTGCTTTTATAATAATAAACTGTATCAGAACTATATCAGAACTAACTCTTAGACATTCAGGCCCTTTAGAGATCCAGGTGCCCAATTTTTTGCTTTCCCACCTAAGGAAATCATTCACTTCATATGAGACACAGAATCATTGCTTTTGTTAATTTCTTAAATAAAAGCAAGCATTAAAAAAAAATCATTTCATTATGGGACCTAACTGAAATCTACATACTAAAATCCTTTGAGAAGATAAAATCAGTTTAAAATAGTTATGTTAATACTGTGTTCATGTGCAAAAATTTTCAATATCTTATTCTAATTAAGAAAGATCAAATTGGGAGTTGCTACATCTTCTCAAGAACTGGAAAAGGAAGTACGATGAGCAACACGGATCATGTGTATAAAATACAGCATTCATTCTTTTCTTGCTTGGCTGAGGTCCTTTAATGTAAAAGTGAAGTGCGGTAGAATGTCTAATATGTGAGCCATGTAATGCAATTCTTTTCCTCCTTCACCAACACAGCGATGTCCTAGCTTTTTTTGCTAAAACCTGACATCTGGAGGGCTAGCTGAGACCTTCTTCATCTATGCACTTTCTTTTATTGATGAATGTCATGGCAATTGATTTGTGTTTTATTACCATCAAACAATACCATCACTAACAACAATAATGTTACTGCCTCTAAGAATAATAGCAATAACCACCACAACAGTAATAATATCAGCTACCCTTTGAGTAGCTGCCATATGCCATGTACTTTATGTACGTTCTTTTCAATCCTTACAACAACTCTACCAAATAGGTACTATTATTATCCCCATTTTTATAGATTAATAAACAGGCACAGAGGGGCAAAATAACTTGTCCAGAGGTCATAGGCCTGGAAAATTCAGGGGCAGACATCCAAACCCAGTTCTGTTAACAAAATCTGAGCTCTTCCCAGTGATCGTACTGTGGGGTTTCTCCGCCTCACCTCAGCCTTTCTGGATTATTCTAAAATTTCTTTCCCTCTTCCCAACATTCCGCCCTCCTGCTGTTTACTTCTATGACACTTTCCTTTACCCCTTATCATGCCTAACCCAATCCTTCATACAAATTATATTCCCATTCTTGACTTTCTCCCACTTTTTTTCCTCCTCTCTCAATCAGTCTCTCTCTAAAACACAAACACAGGTTAATCAGTATTCATCACCAGCCTGAGCAGACAACACCTTAACACCTTCCAGGTATCTCACTTCTCCAAGCTGGAGATCTCTTTCGGGAGGCCATTGAAGAGAAGAGGGGTGACTCAGTGTATAAGCCAATTGGATCAGTTCCACAGGCTTCCTACAATCTGAGATCAGTTTATGAGACCAGGACCAAGACCTCTGTCAATACCCATGGGAGGAAGGGCTTATGAATACAATGGAGTCCAGCACTATAACTTGTTTTCTAATGGTTATTAACAGCAATGGGGTGCAGCAACCAGTCACAGGGAGTCAGAATTTCAGGCTGCCCAAGACCCAGGGTTATTGGGATACTGTTGTTTTCAGGCTTAGGAGTGGTGATGCACTTGTTTTGTAATTACACAACCCCAGCTAATGCCTCAGTTACAGACTGACTCATTTGTTTAGATCTTTTGTGTCTAGAAATGAAGGGAGCTATATGATTAAGACTTACTGAGAAATATTATTGAAAAGTGCAGGAAAAATGTAAACACTACCTCTTACATAATATCTTTCTGTTAAATCATTCTACCAATTAGAGTTGCTCATTTCAATGAGGCATACCAAGCAAAATAGGTGCAATGGGTATTAGTCTTATTTTTCTAAATAGTTAACAGAAAAACACTCAGGTTGCTGTTGCATAACTTCGTGATGCAAAATATATATATATATATATGTGGGGCTAGAGAAATGGCAATATTTCCTGATGATATAGATACTAAATCCTATTACCTATTCTGACTAGCATGTCCTTTAGAAAGGAAAAAGTAATCATATTGATATCCAGTTTATTGAAGAGTGTTGTGTACACATGTAACTTTTTTTCTGATTACTGCCTTTAACCATGACGTGTTGAACCTCCATTTCCTGAACCTTAAAAACACCTCAGGAGTAAAACTGACACTATTTACAGATGACATGATATTATATATTAAAAAAAACCCAAAGACTCCCCAGCCCACAGAATTGTTAGAACTAAAAAAATAATTCAGTAAAGTTGCAGGATAAAAAAATCAATATACAAAAATCTGTTACATTTCTATATACTCATGACAAACTATCAGAAAGAGAAAATAAGAAAAAAATTCCCAGCTACAATTACATCAAAAAGAATAAAATACCTAGGGATAAATTTAATCAGGGACATAAAAATTCTGTACACTGAAGGCTATAAGACATTGATAAAAGAAATTGAAGAAGATACAAATAAATGGAAAGATATTTCGTGTTTATGGATTCGAAGAATGGACATTGTTAAAATGTCCATGCTACCCAAAGCAATCTACAGATTCGATGCAAACCCTGTCAAAATTCCCATGGCATATTTTCACAGAAATAGAACAAACAATCCTAAAATTCACAGGGAACCACAAAAGACCCTGAATTGCCAAAGTAATCTTGAGAATGAAAAACAAAGCTGGAGGCACCATAATCCCTGATTTCAAACCATATTACCAAGCTATAGTAATCGAAATAGTGTGGTATTGGTATAAAATTAGATGCAAAGATCAATAGAACAGAATAAAGAGTCCAGAAATACACCCATGCATAAATGGTCAATTGATTTATGACAAAGGAGGCAAGAATATACAATGGGGAAAGGACAATCCTTTCAGTAAATGGTGTTGAGAAAACTGGACAACGACGTGCAAAAGAATTAAACTCTTACACCATATACAAAAATTAACTCAAAATAGATTGAAGGCTTGAATGTAAGACCTGCAACCAGAAAACCTGAGAAGAAAATATAAGTGGTAAGCTCCTTGATGTCGGTCTTGGTGATGATATTTTAAATATCAAATGACATCAAAAAGCAAAAGAAACAAAAGTAAAAATAAACAGGTGGGACCACATGAGACTAAAAAGCTCATGCACAGGGGTGCCTGGGTGGCTCAGTCAGTTAAGCATCTGCCTTCAGCTCAGGTCATGATCCCAGGGTCCTAGGATCGAGTCCCACGTCAGGCTCCCTGCTCAGCAGGAGCCTGCTTCTCTCTCTCCCACTCCCCCTGCTTGTGTTCCCTCTCTCGCTGTGTCTCCCTCTGTCAAATAAATAAATAAAACCTTTAAAAATAAAATAGAATAAAAAAATAAAAAGCTCATGCACAGCAAAGGAAACCATCAACAAAACGAAAAGGCAACCTACCAACTGGGAGAAGATATTTGCAAACCGTACAACTGTTAAGGGGTTAATATCCAAAATATATAAAGAACTGATACAACTCAATAACCAACCAACCAACCACAGACAAACAATCCAATTTAAAAATGGGCAGAATATCTAAATAGACATCTTTCCACAGAAGACCTACAGATGGCCAACAGACACATGATTAGATGCTCAGCATCACTACTCAGGGAAGTGCAAATCGAAACCACAACAAGATATCACCTCACACCTGTTAGAATGGCAATCCTCAAAAAGACAAGAAATAAGTGTTGGTAAGGATGTGGAGAAAGGGAACTCTGTACACTCTTGGTGGACATGTAAATTGGTGCTACTTTGGAAAACAGTATGGAGTTTACTCAAAAAATAAAAATAAAAATGGAACTGCCATATGATCCAGCAATTTCACTCCTGGGTATTTATCCAAAGACATTGAAAACACTAGCTCAAAAAGATATCTGTACCCCCATGTTCATTGTGGCATTATTTACAATAGCCAAGATTTGGAATCAATGTAAGTGTTCGTTGATGGATAAATGGATAAAGAAAATGTAGTATTGGGGCGCCTGGGTGGCCCAGTCAGTTAAGCTTCTGACTCCTGGTTTCTGCTCAGGTCGTGATCTCAGGGTTGTGAGATCGAGCCCCATGTCAGGCTCCGTACTCAGCAAGGAGTCTGTTTGAGATTCTTTCTCCCTCTCCTTCTACCCCTCCCCCTGCATGCACGTACTCTCCCTCTCTCAAATAAATAAATAAATCTTAAAAAAAGAAAATGTGGTGTATATATGTGCAATGGAATATTATTCAGCCACGAAAAGAATAAAATCATGCCATTTGCTACAAATGGACATGGATGGGCCATGAAGACATTATGCTAAGTGAAATAAGTCAGGTAGAGAAAAACAAATCCTGTATAAAACATCATGAACTCACTTATATATGGCATCTTGAAAGCTCATAGATACAGAGAACAGATTGGTGGCTGCTAGAAGTGGCGCCTGGAGAGGAGAGGCAAAAATGGTGAAGGGGATCAAAAAATACAAATGTCCAGTTATAAAATTGAGAATTCATGGGGATGTAATATGTAGCATGGTGACTATAGTTAATCATACTGCATTGCATATTTGAAAGCTGCTAAGGGAATAAATCTTCAAAGTTCTTGTCCCAAGAAAAAAACCTTTTAAACTATGTATGTTGACAGACATTAACCAGCCTTATGCAGTCATCACTTGGGAACATATACAAATATCGAGGTGTTATACTGTAAGCCTGAAACTAATAGGTTATATGCTAATTATACCTCAAAGAAAACAAGTGAAGGACACATGAGGAAAAGATCTCCAACACCTCAGGCATATAACATTGTTTTCTGATCACCTTTAGATATGAAAAAGCCCAACCTAGTCCACCCCATTTTAAAACTCCAATTCACTGCCCATTTCCTCTTCACCTTTTTTGTCCCCCTCAGTAACAGCCAGACTTCAGCTTCAGGGACTTGGAGCGGTAAGGAAAGACAACTGGCTCTTAATCCTCCCCTCTCTTTACAGAGTCCCTTTCTCCTCTGCAGCTCTGCAGATGGGGTGAGCTCCTGGTATAATCTGCATTCAGCTGTCACTGCTTCTTTGACGACGAAAGCCTGGCCATCCGTGCGCTCTGCCAGGCAGGTATCCAAATCCCAGGTGCGTCTGACGTCTTCTGGAACCGTCTTCTGGACGTGTGGCTCCTCCTTGCACTCTCCTCTGACCTCCAGTTGCAACCTCTTCCAAGCTGACATCTGTAGTGCGCTTTGGAGCCTCTGACTCCAGGGAAAACCTTCACCCGCTGGCGGCCCTCTTGGGGAGCATCCTGGCAAGATGACTCCAGCCCGGCTGCTTTCGGTGGCATCGGCTTGACCAGTGGGAAACAGATATGTACTTCACATGCCAAACTGAGAGTTCAGGCAGTTCCGCAGCTCCTTGTCTCTGCCCTGCCATCTCTCTTCAATTATTTTCTCCTGTTGCTCGAAGCAACGTGAGGGACAGATCAGATGGTCCACTAGATAAGCAGAGGTGGAAAGAAAAAAACAACAGGTCGGGGTCCTCTTTTTACCAAACCTGCAATTTCTGGCCAGTAGTTATCTTGGAGTCCTCTCTACTCTTAACTTGTCATTGAAACACTCCTCCTCTTCCTCTTTAAGAAGAAAGAGGACCTATGGCGGGAACCATTTTGCAATCTCTACAAATATGAAATCATTATGTTGCATGTGTGAAACATAGCGTTATATGTCAATGATATCTCGATGAAAGAGAAATCTACTTTTTAAAGATTTTATTTATTTGACACAGAGAGAGAGAGAATGAGGGGTGAGGGGCAGAGGGAGAAGGAGGCTTCCCGCTGAGCAAGGAGCCTGATGCGGGGCTCGATCCCAGGACCCTGGGATCATGACCTAAGCTGAAGGCAGACGCTTCACCGACTGAGCCATCCAGGTGCCCCAATGAAAAAGAAATCTAAAGAAAAAGAGGAGAACGACAACACTTCACACATAGAGCTTTTTACATCTAACGCCTCATACAGTTCTCCTAACAATACTATAAAATAGGTAGCAAATATATCATTGTCTCCATCTTACAAAAGAATCTAAAACACAAGAAGCATATGATTCCCTCAAGATGTGTTTTCAAAGGTCCCCTGTGTGAGTGGCAGGTCCAGAAACAAACTCTGGTTTCCTGATTCCCAGGCCCATGCTACGGGTTGAGTCCCACTCTAACACCGACCGCAGGGGCTTGGCCCTATATTTGCAGTTAGACTGACTTGGAGACCCTGAGGACCTCTGTTATGAAATCTCCTTGGGCAGGGTTGGTCCAAGACGGAGCAGCCTTATTCAGAATCTCATCCCACTGATGAAAGCCAAGTTCTGGAAAAGAAGGGGGTACTTGGTGCATACACCACACTAGGTGCTGTGGGGAAGCTATGCATAATGAGCTTGCAGGCCTTCTCAGAGGAGTCGAAAAAGACAATGAAGAATCAATTGTGAATACAGATTTGAGTGCTTGGATGAGAGGAGTCACTGGGGAGAGTTTCAGAGGGGATTTAGGATTAGCCTTGACTGTAAGGATTAGTGCCTATGGGACAAGATTAACTGTAATCGGGCAAGAATGAGCATAAAGCAACTCAAATACAAGTCTGACTAGAGCAAAAGATTTTGCGTTGGGGAGGGAGAGTAGAAGAAACGGTCGACTCCATTCAGTAGAATTACCAGACTGCAAAATTCACAGAGAGACCTTGTCTTGTTCACCAGGGGATCCCCAGTGCTTTGAAGGAGGCTTGGAGCACAATGGGCTCAATCAATAGTTACTGCTTGCTGAGCCTGAGCATAGAGATCTCGAATCTGGATTCTATGGAGGGGAGCCTGCAGAGTTAGCGTCAAGAACAGAATCACTTGAGCGTTTTCCAAAGTGCCTTTAGAATTATTTCAAGGTTTATTTTGTAGCCAGTCTTCATCATCTCGCACCCTTATTCTACCCAAGGAAATCTCAAAGTAAATTCGAGCAAACCAGCAGTCTCCGCCCATGAAATAAGGCTGAAGAATGCCCGAAGTCGTGTTCATCTTTATTTCTTTGGCTCTCATTCAGCATAGAATTTATGATAATATTTATGTTATTTCTTGTGGTTTGAAAATCCAGATTCACATCCATCTGCATAGTTGATAGGACTGTACATTTGTATTAACTTCTGGAAAAGCAATGTGGCAACATGTGTCAAAAATTTGAAGAATGTTCATATCCTTTGACCTGGTGTTTCTTAATTCTAGCAATGGAGCCTAAGGAAAAGAAGATGTAAACAAAAATTTAGCATAATCGAGAACAACTAATAACACACTGAGTAACTAAGCATTCGTGAATGTTTAAGTAAATTTTATGTTATTCAAGCAAGAAAATATCTGTTGTAGAATAATGACATTTAAAAATGTGAACATATACCTAGAGAGATTGGAAAAAGACTGGAAAAATTATGCTAAAATATTAGAGGGAGATTTCTCGAGGCAGTGAGAGTATTAATAATTTATATTCCAAATTATCATGTGTATTTTTTATAATCAGAGAAAAACTACACTCTCTGAGTTTATTTCATAATCCATCTTTGCTTTTTATCTTCTCCTACCTACTGCAGAGGCAAAAAAATGAAAAGGGACAGAGAAATGGAAGCAACAATAAATTCAAGGCAACTTAGGAACATACCAGTCGGTATTTAGGGACTATGCCTGAGTACCCAAAGCATATTCCCAGAGTAATCCTGCAGATTCCTCCCTTCCCCTCATGTTCTTGGCCCAGGATGGCCGTCCAAGCAAACTACAGGAATTTTTTTTTTAAAGAACAAAAACAAAAACAAAAAAACACAGTTCAATTCAGATGGTCCTCTGCTTTCTGATGTCCCAGGCTGGAGAGAGAGTGGTATATGTCACTCTGAGCCTGGGAATCTCTTTGAATTCTAGTCTAAACCTCCATCCTTCTGCTTCCTGTCCTTAAAGTTGGTCTACAAGTTTTTAAAAAGAAAAGAAATAGAAGTCTTGACAATGTTTTCTATACTTCCTCCCAACTTTGCAGTAATTATGAGTATTAGGAAATAGGGCTACTAACCCAAAATAGACAGGTCCCTCCTGGCTATTTCTGCTGACATCATCCAAGGTAATGCCTGGGTAGCAGCAGGGAGGGTGGTTCTTCTCTGAACTCCATGCCCTATGGCCCCCAGTCTTTCCTCTTTCCTTCTCCCTTGGCTTCATCCTCTGCCCCATGTCTACTGTTCACACAGGCTCAGTCAGCCAGTTGAAGTGCAGAACTACTTACAGAGCGTGGCAATTTCAGGATATAAACTATACATAGATTAGGTAAATTGCAGGTATACGGTCTTATTATTTAAATTAGCGTGACACGGCTTACTTGTTAATTAGGCCCTTAAAGAGGCTGTTGTTCTAGATTTTTCTCCAAGCCTGGACAGCTCACACATTTGGCCGTCTTCTTCCCTGACAGACCAGCAGGCCGACTGCTCAGGGCTGAGGTAAAACTGCACTTTAAGTGCTCCAAAACGGGATAGCATATAGTATTTATTTTACCTGCTGATTATAAAAGTAATATTTTTGTTTAAAAAATCATGGAATAAGAAAAGTATAAAGTAAAGCAAAAATTATCCGTAATACCTCCATCCAGGTATAACCACTATTACTTCATCATGTGCTTTACATACATATGTGTATATATGTATGTACACATAAAATCAAATCAGTTTGATATTGTAAAAAAAAAGTTTTGGATCCCATTTGCTGCACCTAGCATTATATTTTGAGCATGTTTTATGTGAACATCTCTTAAAATGGCTCTATAGCCTCCTATCATCTGGGTTTGGCAATTTATTTGACCTGTTCTTGGTGATTTATAATTTTTCAAGTTTTCATTGCTATAAATGATGTTTAGATAAGCATCCGTGTCTATAAGTTGTTAAGGATTATTTCCTCAAGATAGATTTTTTTTAGACTTCTAGATTCCTAGAAGTGTCATGAGAAATCAGAAAGAATGATTACTTTAAGCTTGAAGACGTATTTCCAAATTATCATCCAAAATTGTGCCGATTCACATTATCCCCAGAAGTATATCAGAGAACTTTGGTACTTCTTGGTACATGAAAACCTTGGGCCGGTATTTTCAGTATAGTTTGGGAACCCTGACCCAGTCCCAGATACACAAGGGTCTTATTTATTTGCATCCACATTTACTGCAACTTACTACCTAGAAACAAGATTCTCTATGGATCTCCATAGATCTTTATAGATAATGACTTTCTGATATGGCCGTGAAGTCCAATTAGTGGTTTCATTATCTGATATCTCTTAGTTACATTTTTCTGCAAATTCCATTTACCTCTGAAATTTCACCAGAATGTAGTAAAAACTACAGGAACAACATCCATGTGAAAATCTTTACCAGCTGCCAGTGTGATCTCAGATGGCCAAAGAGTCCACCACATAAACTTAAAATGCAATTCCCTAATATTTTGTGTATTAAGGTCCATTCACTTTGGTCAGTCCCTGTAAAAGTTACATGGGAGAAGACTAACATTTCTTTGAGGGGTAACATTTGCCAGGGAGTGTGTGCTTCTCATCTCCCATGCACAGTCTCTTTTAATCATCACAAGGCTCTCAGGTGACGTTCGCGGTAGGCTGTTTTACTGATGAGGAAACTGAGGCTTCAAGAAGCTCATTAACTCTCCTCCAACCACTAGGAAATGGCAGAGTGACAGATGAGACCCCGGTCCATCTGACACCATGGCTGGAGCTCTCTCCACTTCACCACACGAAGTTCGGAGAGGTTAAGTTGAAACAGAGGTATCACCTCTTATGATCAATAATCTTCATCCTCCCCAAATATCTCATACGACATTTGGTTCCATTTCCAGCCAGAACCTTCTACCATGAACTATTACGACCACAGGAGTATTCTGAAGATGAGTCGATAAGCGATTGCAGAGCACATTAGCAGTCTAAATACAACCACCCGACAGCACAACACAGCTATGTCAAGTACATGACGTTAAAGCCACTGTACAATGAAATGACAAACTCAGTGGCTCCAATTTTAATGTTATCTATTAGTCTATCTGTAGATGTTCACTTTCTTATTTTACACTACTGGGAGAGGATATGTATCCTCAGACACCCTTATTGTAACTCTTGCTGACTTCTAAGAGTCCCACACAAATATCTGGGGATAGAATTTGACTCTCTTTATGTCAAGGATTGAGTTACTAAATAAGAGATCAGAACTAATCTAATGTATGAATCAACTCCGTTCAGAGCATCTCCCTCCCTCCTCTTCCCTTAAAAGGAGTGGCTTGCTTTGCAAAGGTCCATTTCTTGTTTCTTTGAGTAAATGATTAACCACTTGCATGAGAATCCTATAAACGTTTGGGAAACAGTCTTCGAGACAATTCTTTGTATCCACTGGAGCCATGTTGAGTACATTCAAGCTGTTGGAATTTACAAGATAGCAGCCTAGTCACAGAACCGGTATTGTCCCAGATAAGCTCATGCAACAAGCCTTGTAAGGCGCTTTGTGATTATCACTCTCCAAGTCAGAGTTTCTCAACCACAACACTGTTGACATTTGGGGCCAGATGATTCTCCTTTGTTGGGAGGTATTCCTGCTCATCGGAACATGTTCAGCAGCATCCCTGGCCTCTATCTGGTAGATGCCAGAAGCAAGCCCCCACCCATGTCGTGACCATCAAAAATGTCTTTAGACCCTGTCAAATGTGCCTGGGGAAGAAGAGCCATGGACAGAATCTCCCACACCCGAGAACTACTGCTCTCAGTGAAGTGTTCATAATTTCTTTGCACTGAGGTTGATGCTGGGCTTCTTGCTTCCACTCGAAGTTTGAGGTTAGTGTAAAGAAGAGAGAAGTGGCTTTTGAGAGGAATATCTTTGAGGTTGGCAGAAGCAGTTAAGAGGGTAAGGGATATATAAATAGATACAATGTTAACCTCACCCCTACTGGATCGTTTTAAAGAAGAATCAAGGAAGGTATTATTTGCACGATGAGATAGCACCTATTTATGGGAAATAGACTGGAACGGTTAAGAATTTAGTGTGGAGAATAAAATGGATCTTTCTGTGAATTCCAGCCCTACCACTTCCTGGCTGAGTGAGTTTGGACAAGTTTCTTAAACGTTCTGTGTCTCAGTTTCCTCATTTGTAAAATGGAGACAATACTAGAGCACTTGTTTCACTGGGTTGTTGTGATGATTCAATAATAGAATGTAAATAAAGTGTTCATCAGGGGAAAAAAAAGAAAAGCACCTCAAAAAGGTAACTCCCTTTGTGTAAACAGCAAAGAAAAACTCTTGGAAAGTTGTTTGGCTAGTTTTTGTCCACCTTGATGTTTTGATTTTGGAAATACAAAAAGTAAAGTGGTACTATATCTATTTGTCTGAGCTAATCCATAAAAACTTTCCTGAACAGTCTTTCTAATAATCTTCCAGTCTATATGGAATTTAGCTTTCTTATTCATAACAGGAAAGCGATTCCCTGAATTTTAAATCCAAGCAATGGTTATCAAAAACTAGACTAGGACAATGGAGAGCCACAGTAGCTGCCCACAGGACCTGGAATTCGTCTGAACGCATGCACCCGGAACTAGAGAGCTCCAGCCACTCTGGAACCACTACAAGGATTATTCAAAACTTATAAAGTAAGAGACAGGTTGGCTGGATTTTGGCCAAAAAAGTCATGTTAGACTTGTTTGGTTCATGTGTGATTGAATTGGCTTGTGACAAAACATACAATTAGGAGGCCAAAACTTTGACCTCTTCTGTATCACTAAGAAAAATCCACCAAGTGAACCGAAAACATGGAAGTCCAAGTTCAGGTACCTCCCCCTGAAATCACAACAAATTTAATATTGAAGGTTCAATTACAGAATAGGTAGTTATGCACTCGAAAGGTAGATAAAGAAGGACATTGATTTCCATGTGCACAGAAATTGAGCCGTCAAAAGTTCTCTTTCTTCGGGGCACCTGGGTGGCTCTGTCCTTAAGTGTCTGCCTTCGGCTCAGGTCATGGTCCTGGGGTCCTGGGATCAAGCCCCACTTGCAGCTCCCTGCTCGGCGGGAAGTCCACTTCTCCCTCTCCCCCTCCCCCTGCTTGTGTTCCCTCTCTCGCTGTGTCTCTCTCTGTCAAATAAATAAAAATTTTTTTTAAAAAAAGTTCTCCTTCTTCAAGGCACCAAGTCTAAGATCCCTTGAGGGCCATGAGAAAAATGGGAAAAATGTTCCGGTTTTGTCCCAGCCTCCCTAAATCGCCCTTATGTTTCAGCGTTTTATTAACTCAGCCAAGCACCTCAGTGCTTCAAGAAAGAATAGTGTCGTACTGTCAGAGTATATCTACAGTAAGCCTTAAACAACGGGCTCCTGCACAGACCTTGAAACCCAGCAGCTCTTGCTGATCGATGTAATGATTACAACTAAGGAAAATCTGAGATATTTCTCTAGCATTCGCCCCTCTTGCCAGCCTGGTTTAAATCTGTTCAACTTCAAGGCGTGGTATAGATCTTTTTGGTTTACTCCAGATTTGGACTAAGCCCTCATGATGCCCATATGTTTCTTTCTACATTACTTCCACCTCCAAGAAATACAAGTCCAAAGCACAGAATCAAAATCATCAATGATCCCACCGGCCAAAAATGTAGTGTTTTGGTACATAAATAATTTCAAACATTTTCCTATGGAGATGTGTATTTTAGAATGATTTGATAGTTGTCTAGCTAAATTCAAGAGACCAGATGAAATGAGGTCCCTACTCTTCTGCCATCTTGCCTAAAACCAGAGATGTGTATTTTAAACAAAGGATCACTTGATATATTTTTAACAAGTGTTTTTCCTTACCTATTATCTTACATGTGAATAGGTATATACATATATATGTACATATAATAGAAGTACTATATATATGTACAACATACTTATAAAGAAATGAACAAATTTTAAGTATATAGTTGGACGATTTCATGAAACGAACATGCCTCATGTAATCATCATTCAGTCCAGAAATAAACTATTACTGGCTTCCCTGTGCTTTGTGCTTCCTTCCAGCCACACTAGCCATGCCAAAAGCAAAACACTATCCTGACTTCTTTCACCTTCCAACTACTTTTATGTTTCTTTGTATATGATCTTTGTATAAGTGGAATGGTAGCTATGCACTTGTTTTTGTATCTAGCTTCCTTTGTGTCTTGTTATATTTATAAGATTCCTCCAAGTGGTTGCATATGGCAGTAATCACTCTCCCTTATTATTGTACAGAAGCCCATTGTGTGAATATACAACAAGTTATTTATTCATTCTATCCTTGATGAACATTGGGATGTTTCCAAATCTTGGCTATTATGAACGCTACTGCTAAGAATCCTCTTGTACATGTCTTTGGTACATTTATGTTCACATTTCTCTCATATCTAATTAAAAGCAGAATTGCTGGATACAGCTTTAGTATAGAATGTCAAACCGTTTTCCAAAGTGGTTTTGTCAGTTTGCAATCCCACCAGCAGTTCATGGGCATCCCAGCTGCTTTACATCCTCGCCAAAACTTGTTATTACCTATCGTTTTCATTTTAGCCACTCACGTGGATGTGCATTTACGTTGCAATCTGTTTAGCCCTTTTGCCCATTGGGTTGCTTATCTTTATTGATGTGTAGAAATTCTTTAGACATTCTGGTTACACCAACTTGGTTGGTTATGTGTGTTGTGAATATCTTCTCTCGATCTGCAGCCTGTTTTGTCACTCTCTTAATGATGCTTTTTGAGTAACACGTGTTCTTAATTTAATATCCAATTTTATAGCATTGTCTTTTAGTAATCGTGTTTTTGTGTTCTGTTTAAGACATCTTTGCCCAAAGTCAGTAAAATATTCTCCTGTGTGTTTTTTCTGGAAGCTTTATCATTTTATCTTTCCCATTTAGATCGATAGTCCGTCTGGAATTGATGTGTTTATGGTGTAATACAGAGGGGAGATTCCTTTATTCCTCTTTGCTACCCAGTAGACCATGAAGCCAGCACCACTTATTGAAAAGGTCATCTTTCCCTGCTGTGCTACAGGGAAACCAAATAATCATATATGTGTATGTTGGTTTCTGAACTCTCTGCCTCATTGCTCTATTTCTCTCATTTGGAGCCAATATCGTGCTATTGGCAGCCATTGTCAAGCATCTGCCTTGGGCTCAGGTCAGGATCCCAGGGTCCTGGGATCGAGCCCCACATCGGGCTCCCTGAGTCTGTTTCTCCTTCTGTCCTTTCCCCTGCTCGTTCTCTCTCTCTCTCTCTCTCAAATAAATAAATACAATTTTTAAAAATAAATAAATAGAATAAAATAAAATAAGCATGTCAATTTCCACAAAACACCTGCTGCAGTTATACTTGAAACTGCTGTGGAACTTACAGATCAGTGATAAAAACTGGTATTTTTATAATAGTGCATGGTACTATAAATGCATGGTATATACCTCCATGTATCTAGGTCTTTTTAATATCTCTCAGTAATTTTTTAGAGTTTACTATGTATAGACCTTGTGTATATTGCATTTGATATTTCCTAGGTATTTAATATTTTTATGGTATTTTATTTTTTTAAAGATTTTATTTATTTGACAGAGAGAGACACAGCAAGAGAGGGGACACAAGCAGGGGGAGTGGGAGAGGGAGAAGCAGGCTTCCCGCTGAGCAGGGAGCCCGATGCGGGGCTCGATCCCAGGACCCCGGGATCATGACCTGAGCCAAAGGCAAATGCGTTAAGGACTGAGCCACCCAGGCGCCCCTATGGTATTTTAAATGTGCCTTTTAAAATTTCACCTTCTATGATTATTTCAGACATACAAATGCAATTTTACATTTGATCTTGTGGCCAACAAACTTAATAATTTATTTATTAATTGCAATAGCTTGCTTATAGATTCTTTTGCATTTTCTACACACACAGTCTTTCATCTGTGAATAATGAGTTTTATTTTTTCCTTTCTAGTTCTTACACCGTTTTTTCCTTATCTTCTTGCATTGGCTAGGACCTCTGGTACAATAATAAATGGGTATTTTTGTCTCATCCCCAATCTTGGTGTGTATTGAGGGAGCGAGCCTTTCACATTTTACCCTTAGACATGTCTTCCGTGGCTTTTGATGTATACTCCTTATCAGACGAAACAAATTTCTCCTCTCTTTCTAGTTTGCTACAAGTGTTTTTTTAAGATTTTATTTATATATTTGAGAGAAAGAGAGATCAAGCACAAGCAGGGGGAGGGGCAGAGGAGAGAGAGAAGTAGGCTCCCCGCTGAGCAGGGAGCCCAACTCAGGACTTGATCCCAGGACCCTGAGATCATGACCTCAGCCAAAGGCAGACGCTTAACTGTCTGAGCCACCCAGGAGCCCCAAGGTTTTTTGTTTTTTTTTATTTTGAATGGATTTTTCTCAGATGTGTTTTTCTGCATCTAGTGAGATAAAATATGAATTTCTCCTTGATTCTGTTAATGTGAATTACAGTCACTGATTTGCATTTCTGAAACACACCTAACCTATCTGGGATATATTATCTTTTTAATATAGCACTGCATTTTATGTGACAGTATGTTAGGATTTTCCATTATAGGAAATGTTAACATGTTGCGAATATACAACCATGTCAATAAATATGGGTCTATTTTATCAGTTTTAATGATTAAATTCATTCCCGTATTGATGCACTATCATGGAAGTTGTTTTCAAAATTTTGCCATCATAAATAGCATTGCACTGAACACTGTTGTGCATATTTAACTTGTATCTGTTTCCCAAAGTACTAAGTAACATTGTCTTTTTGGTTTCACTTGAATTCAGCAGCAGCTTTGTAAGGACCAACTGCCAAGAATCAGAATCCAGATTTCCTGGTAGCAGAAGTTCCTTAATGTTATCTTGAATTTGCCCCTACTGGCCCTGGCTGAAGACATATCTACTCAAAGGACATAGGGTTTAGGAAGTGAAAAATCTAAACACTACAGTGCTAAAATTAAAGATAACCTGGGAAAACACTTTATTAAACAACTGAATATGGTTTCAGGAAAACCGAAATTGATCATCACAAGAGCAAGGCAAATGAAGTCAGAAACACGAGATTCATATACCAATTACCAGCTATGTAATCTTAGGCAAATTAGTCCTTGCTGTAACCCTGAGTTTCTTCACGAATAAAATAGGAATATATTAACATTAGAGGATTGTTAAGAGGAGAAAATGAGCAGCTCGTACTACCGCATTTTTATAGAGCTGACATTCAGTGAATGACAGTTCCTTTAGTTTCTCTGGAGTGAAGAGGCTGTTGAAGAAGAAGGAGAAGAAGGAGAAGAAGAAAAAGAAAGAAAGAAGAAAGAAAGAAAGAAAGAAAGAAAGAAAGAAAGAAAGAAAGAAAGAAAGAAAGAAAAGAAAGAAAGAAAGAAAAGAAAGAAAAAAGAAAGTAAAGAAAAGAAAGAAAGAAAGAAAGAAAGAAAGAAAGAAAGAAAGAAAGAAAAAGAAAGAAAAGAAAGGAAGAAAGAAAAAAGAAAGAATTGAGAAAGGATTTTCTACTTTTTCTTGGAGGAGGCTCAGAAAAAAAGAATGTCTTTTCCTACAACAAGATCTTCCCTTTAACTTTAATACACATAAACAAATAGAACTTCTCATCCTTGAACACTGCCTGGAGTAAAAAGGATCTATATTATTAATGACATCATTTATTTGCATGGTCACCAAAATGTCCATGTAAATATCTTCTCCATATGACTGTGTATCTTGTCATGCAAGGTGAAAAAGGCAGGCTCAAGTCCTAGTTTAGAGATGACTAATTAGGATCAGAGTAGGTACTTTTTAGTTATGAAACAATTGAGTCACACTCTCAGTCTACACCTTTTGATCTGAGGGTGGTGGCATAAAATTAGCAGAAAGCACTTGGGGTATGATGCATTGGGTAGTTATTTAAACTTGCTGGTGCTTATGCCAGAGAGACCTTACCCTTAATGGCAACCATAAGTCTCTAGGACAATGGTTAGTGTGCTCATCTCTTTGTGTTTCCATTCCTGGTCCTGGTTTTTTCCTCTGGCACTACAAAAGTTAGTGCACATCTTATTTACGTGACTGTCTTTTTCAACTTTTTAAAGTCAGTGCTCATTGTTCAGTGTACTTCTCAACCAAGATCATTATGTAATTCCAATTTACAGAAGAACAATCATCTTCAAGCACAGGTAGAACCTATTTTCAAGTAATAATTCATGATATCTGGTCTTATAGGATGAAGCCATTCCCACCTTTATCAAATAATCCAAATCAATACTCCTGTAAAATAAGCAGCCAGTTAAAAAAAAAAAAAAAAACATTTAAAAAGGGGGGGGAACCTGGGGGGCTCAGTCAGTGAAGCATCTGCCTTCGTCTCAGGTCATGATCACGGGATCCTGGAATCGAGCCCCGTGTTGGGCTCCCTGCTCAGCGGGGAGTCTGCTGCTCCCTCCATGCTCTCACTCTCTCTCTCTCTTTCTCTCAGATAAATAAATAAAATCTTTAAATAAATAGATAACATGGTAAAATCAACCCTTTGCTAATCTTTTTGTATGGCATCAACATTTGAATGTCTGTACAATTTTTAAATATCTTAGTAAGTGCTGACTTACCAAAATGTTGGATTGATGATTGAAGGAAAGGAAAGGAGATGATATAAATATCTTGCCCCTTCCTTTTTACTTATTTTTGCTAGAGAGCAAAGAGCCATCCGGGATGTAGGAAAACTGCAGAACCAGCCTTGATGCTGGAAATGACTCTTCTCGAAAGCAAAAATGTTAGAGCTCTAAGACAACTTTTAGATCACTAACTCAACCCTCTTATTTTGCAGATGAGGAAACCTAGTTACAGAGGGGGGAAATGATTTGTTTTAAGGTCATTCAACCAATTTACTGCTGTTCGTACCGTTGTTTTTTTTTAAGTTTTATTCTTTTTTTTTTTTTTAAGATTTTATTTATTTGACAGAGAGAGACACAGCGAGAGAGGGAACACAAGCAGGGGGAGTGGGAGAGGGAGAAGCAGGCTTCCTGCCGAGCAGGGAGCCCGATGTGGGGCTCGATCCCAGGACCCTGGGATCATGACCTGAGCAGAAGGCACACGCTTAACGACTGAGCCACCCAGGCGCCCCTGTTTTTAAGTTTTTATTTAAATTCTGGTCAGTTAGCATACAGTGTCATGTGAGTTTCAGGTGTGCAATAGAGTGATTCAACACTTCCATACATCACCTGGTGCTCATCACAGCAAGTGCCTTCTACTCCCATCACCTATCCCACCTATCCCCCCACCCACCCTTCCTCCTGCAACCCTGAGCCCGCTCTCTATAGTCAAGAGTCTGTTTCTTGGCCTGCCTCTCTCTCTCTTTTCTTTCCCCTTGCTCACCTGTTTTGTTTCTTAAATTCCACACATGAGTGAAATCCCATGGCTCCTGTCTCCCTCTGGCTGACCCACTTCACCCAGCACAATACTCCCAGGCTCCAAACATGTCGCAATGAATGGCAAGATCTCATTCCTTTCCATGGCCGAGTGATATTCCAAGATGTGTGTACACCACATCTTCTCCATCTATTCATCAGTCGCTGGACACCTGAGCTGCCTCCACAATCCGGCCACTGTAGACACTGCTGCCATAAACTTCGGGGTGCATGGATCCCCCTGAATTGGTATTTTTGTACTCTTTGGGTAAATAGCCAGCAGTGCAACCGCTGGACCGTAGGGCAGCTCCATTTTTAACTTTCTGAGGAAGCTCCATATGGTTCTCCAGAGTAGCTGCACTGGTCTGCACTCCCACCAACAGTGCAAGAGAGCTCCCCCCTCTCCACATCCTCGCCAACACCTGCCGGCTCCTGCCCCTTACATTGTGGATTTTAGCCATTCTGACAGGTGTGAGGCTGAACTACTTTCTGTTGAAGGGAAAAGAAGAGCTGTTGTGAGATCTATAAAAATCTGAGGGTTTTATATCTCAGCAAACACAAACACACACACACACACACACACACACACACACACCTGACTTGACTCGGATAGCCCGGCTTTGGGTGACAAGTATACAGTGGACATGCTTCCTGGGAAACCTGACCGAAGAGACCATATTTACCACACTCAGCAGCAAAGTAGCTTGGACTGAAAGACTCCTGTGTTCAGAACTGTAGGAAAGACAGTTAGTGAACTTTCAAATCACCAGTTAAGACTGACTACAATGTTAACTCATACATACTTCTCATTGCAAGGCTGCCTGGACTGTGAAAAACCACTGCCCCAAAGAAGAAACAATTTATAAATGTATTGGTTATTCTCCTTCTGTCCCACCTTCCCAAATCCATGAAAACCCCTTCTCTGCCCATTGGGGTTGCACCAGCGGTGGCCATGTTCCTTTGTGACCCTGGCCCCTGCATGTTACTCCCCGTCCCCTTCCACAGATCCCAGCTCTCCTTGGCCTAAGGATGAGAGTGTCCCCCTGTTGCTCGTCTCTAAGGATCTCACCATTTCTTCTTGGTTCGCTTGAACTTGCTCACACCCCTATGAAGAGTTCCTTCATTACATTTTACTTAGAATCCAAGTTGCGTGTATGTCGCATCTCTTGCTGAAATCCTGGCTGATACACAAGCCTCTCTACATTTTTCTCACAGAATACCTCAAATTGCACTGAGGTCTTATGCTGCATCCCGTAGGAAGGAAGAAACGGGCACACTGTAGCCCCAAACAGAGTTGGCTTCTCAAGATTCCTTCTTTGGAATCACTAGATATCCCTATTTGCATATTTTCACCTTTAGTATATTGCCTTAGGCAGAAAGTAAACATCAAATATTTGCTTTCTAGAAACAGACAGGAAATTTGTAAATAACCAAGAGCAACAGTTCTGCACATTGTAACAACAGGCTTCCATTTAAATAAGGCCTGAATGCAACACAACAATCTCAACGCTTGTCAAAACTCGTTAAAATAGAATGCATCTGTGTAGCCACTTCCTCAAAGAAACATTATTTTTTTTAAGATTTTATTTATTTATTTGTCAGAGAGAGAAAGAGAAACAGAGAGTGAGCACAAGCAGAGGGAGAAGCAGTCTCCCTGCTGAGCAAGGAGTCCGATGCAGTGGGGAGTCTGCTTCTCCCCCTGCTTGTTCTTTCTCTCTCTCTCTGACAAATAAATAAAATCTTTTTTTAGAAAAAGTTGGAGGCCCGGAGTTGGCCATTGGACATTTGAGTTTGGAGTTACGTAGAGAAGTCTGGGATAGAGATAAATTCAGGAGCTGTTGACAGATAAACGAGATTTCAAGCTATAACATGAGATGAGATCATCAGGAGAGAGAGAACAGAGGAGATAGAGAAGGAGGACTGAGCCATTGAGAGGTATCATGTCCCTCCAGTGTTGAGAGGTAAGGTAGATGAGGAAACACCAATAAAGACAATGAAGTAGGAGAAAAGAGTGTCCTAGAAGCCAAGGTAATATAGTGTTCCAAAGAGGCGGGAGTAATCAACTGAGCAAATCCTGCTGATGGTCAAGTTAGATGAAGGCTGAGAAATGATCACTGGATTTAGAATGCGGAGTTTACTGGGAATATTGACAAGAAGAATTTCAGTTCATGGTGACAACAAAAGCCTGAGGAGAACTGGTTTAAAAGAGGATGGGACTGGAAGAAATAGAAACAGTGAATATTGGCAACTCTTTCAAGATTGGAACTGAAGTAGTGACAGATTAAGGAGGCTTCTCAGGACTTCAGGTTACAGACAGGGTTGCAAGATTCAGCACATAAAAATGCAGAACACCCAGTTAAGTTAGAATTTCTGACAAACAGGTCATTTCAGATAAATCTCAGATAAAATTTGAGATAGACTGTTCGTATAAGTATGTTTGATGCAATCTTTGGTATATATTACACTAAAAATTATTCTTTGTTTATATAAAATTCAAATTTAACTGGAAATCTTGTATTTTATCTAACAACTCTAAGTACAGATACCTCTAGCAGGATTGATGTGAATTTAAAATTTCCAGCACTTCCAAACCTGTCTGGACCTCTGAAATGCTCCTGGCTTCCTGGGCCACTTCAGAGAACAAGGTCACTAGTGAGGTAATGCCAAGGTCCAGCACGTCTAACTCTGAGGACAGAGAAAAGCTGATTAATATTCTCTTCTCACCAGGCCCCCTGTGGAAAGGTTAAGCAAATAACATTGCCCAAAGCTGCTCTTTGGCAAGAAACTTAAGTGTACCCAATCATCCTTAGACAATCTCTAAGCCATTTACAAAAGGATACACAAGATAGTCTTTCCTATATAAAGCCATTCACCAAAATGGAAGACACGGATGGTAGAGTAGGGTGGAAGAACATTTTCATTCTATGATGGATGACTAAAGATGATTTAGGTTAATAAAGGGATATGGGCACCAAGCGATTTATTTAAATATCACATAGACGGTAAGTATTACAAAGATCAGTGGACATAACAAAGTTGCCTTGAGCAGCTACCACGGGTTGGCCATTGTGCAAAGCTGAGAGGCATATAAGACTATATAAGACTCACACCCCTTACAAAGAGTTGAAAAGGAGTAAAAAGTTGAAAAATCATAATAGTTCATACTATCTCTTTGACCTCACTTCCTACCTTTCTCACTCCAATCCAGCCCACTGGGATGGCATGCTCCACTTCTGGGTCTTTGTACTTGCTGTTTCGTCTGCCTGTCATGTCCATCCTTCGGATATCTCTGTGGCGCGCTCCCTCACCTCCTTCAGGACTTTGCTCAACTAGCACCTTCCAGAGAGGCTATCTATAACCACGTGATAGAAAATAACATCCATCACTATCTCTTTACTCTGCTTCATTTTCCTCCACAATACTTACCACCTTATGAAATTCTATCCATTTGCTTGCTGAATTGTTGATGACCTGTATCCTCCAATTGGAATGCTAACAACATCAAGTAGATCCTGGGTCTGTTTCAGTTCTTACTGTATCACCAGCCTAGCACCAAGCAGGAGATCAGTATTTGTTGAATGAATGATACAGTCTAGCTTTTCTAGAAACTGTGCTAGGCAATTTAGATATATGAGCTCATTTAGCTTAATCCTCACTACAATCCTAGGAAGTAGGTAGAATTCTTCTCATTTTCTTTTTTTAAAAAAAGAATTTATTTATTTAATTGAAAGAGTGAGTGCAGGGAGAAGCAGAGGGAGACAGACAAACAGACCCCACACTGAGTGCAGAGCCAGACACAAGGCTCGATCCTAGGACGCTGAGGTCATGACCTGAACTGAAATCAAGAGTTGGACACTTAGGGATGCCTGGATGGCTCAGTCGGTGGAGCATCTGCCTTCGGCTCAGGTCATGATCCCAGAGGCCTGGGATCGAGCCCCACATCGGGCTCCCTGCTCAGCGGGAAGCCTGCTTCTCCCTCTGCCCACTCCCCCTGCTGGTGTTCCCTCTCTTGCTGTGTCTCTCTCTGTCAAATAAATAAATAAAATCGTAAAAAAAGAAGTTGGACTCTTCACTGACTGAGCCACCCAGGCGCACCTCTCAGTTTCAAGGTGAAGAAACTGAAACACAGGACTTAAGTAAGTGTAGTAGGCAAAATAATGCTTCCCTCCCCAAGATGTCTGCATCATAATCTCAGAATGTACCCATGAACATATTATGTTACATGGCAAAGTATTAAGGGGTATAGAAGGAATTAAGGTTGCTAATCAGTTTGCCTTAAAATGGGGAAATTATCCTGGATTGTCTCAGTGGGCCCACTGTAATCAAGAGGGTCCTTAAAAGTAGAAGAGAGAGTCAGAGTAAAAGTCAAAGTGATATGATGTGAGAAGAACTCAACTTGCCATTGCTAGTTTTGCAGATGGAGGAAGGCGTGGCCATAAGCCAAGGAATATGGGCATCCTCTAGAGGCTGGAAAGGCAAGGGAATGGATTCTTTCCCAGAGGCTACAGAAAAGAATGAAACCCCACCAGCACCTTGATCTCAGCCCAGTGACACTCCGGCCACAGTTCTGCCTTCCAGAACTGTAAAACAATAAATACATTTCTGTTGTTTTAAGTCACCACATTAGTGGCAATTTGTTTCTGCAGGAATAGAAAACAAATATGCTGAGTTATCTAAGATCAACTAGTTTGTGATAAAGACATGTTTTAAACCCAGCTCTGACTCATATATTCTGCACTGTTTCAGGCAGCACAAAATGCTGTGGGAGTTCAGTGAAAATAGAAATCACTTCACTTGTAACCAGGGAATGAGGACAGTTTTCATGACAAAGTTAGAATTTGAACCAGGCCTTGAATGATTGGTAGGGCTTCAAATGGTGAATATATCAAAACAATCCAGTGTCCACTCATCAAGGAATGAATAAACAAATTGTGGTATATTCATACAGTGGAATACTACTCAGCAATAAAATAAGAACCAATTGCTGTATATAAAATAACATACATAAATCCAATAGACAATTTTGAAAAGAAAGAAACCAGATAAAACATAGTACACATTATATGGTTGTAATTATATGAAGTCCAAGAACGAGCAAAACTATATTGTTAGAAATCCAAAAGTGGTTTCTGGGAGGCAGGAAAACTAATTAGAAAAGAGCACAAAAGAACATTCTAGGGCAATAAATTTTGGGTAGTAGTTAGATGGATGTCTAGAATTTTCAAAAAATGCATAAATCTGAGCACTTAAAATTTCTTTAATTTATTGGGTGTTAATTATACCTTTTTTAAAAAGGTTAGTAGGAGAAACAAGTTATGTGGCTCAAATTTAGAAAACAAAAAAATTGCACAATTGGCTTAGAGAAGTTCTCAATCCCAGTTGCACATTAGAATCACCTGAGGAGCCCTTACACATACATATGCCAACCCCAACCCAGAGATTCCGATTGAATTGGTTTAGGATGAGCCCCAAGCATCAGTAGTTTTATAAACTCCCCAGACAGTTCTTATATGAAGTCAGATTTGAGAACGAGGAGCTGAGGGCAATAGATGATGTAAGAGAGATGAACTGTGAATGTCTTGGAATGCACACGAAGGAGCTTTAGTTCACTTATATGGAGTATACAGATACAATAAAGGTTTTTGAACAGGAGGGAAAAAATCAGAGCTGTGCATTAAGAACATTCATCTCAGGAGCGGTCCTGCCTCTGGGTCAAGTCTGAGGCAGTTTTTGCTGCCCTGAGAGTTTGGTTTTGCAGAGGGTGGTTTTGTGCAGGTGACAGCTTTAGCCTACCTTCCACATATGAACTCTTGATTACTTTCCAGAGCCAGGTGAAAAGAAGCCAATGTTATACTAGGAGAAACCACTTGGAGATATGCCAGATCTCTGAGATATTTCCGATAGGGTCAATCAAAGAAACTTCTCTAAGGACTTCATTTAAAAGATTCATATGAGCTCCACTCGAGAGGAAAAGATGGCGGGGAAGTAGAGGACCCTATTCCGACCAGTCCCTGGAATTGAGCTGCATATCTAACAGACCACTCTGGACACCCACAACATCAGCCTGAGGTGTAAGAAGATAGATCTGGAACTCTACAGACTATCGCAGGTGGTTGGTTTTGAGGTATGAAGCGGGGAGCCATGATTCTGTGGGCACATATCGGAAGATAAACGGAAGGGGGAGGGAGCCATGGGGATCCTACACCGCCAGTGATTGATAGCCTCCCACGATGGGGACTGGGCACAGACTCGCAGACCGGTAGCAGCAGGGAAAGGACATTAGGGCAGCCCCCTGGACTGAAACCTGGAGCGGTGGGGCTGCGTGTGTGAACTGGGGGCGGCTGGCGGTTTTAGAAGCACAAAAGGCAGAGACGTGCCCCTGTGCCCCCACCTGGAGGCAAGGACTGGGAGCTCTGCTGAGGGGCACACAACCCAGAACGCTGCAATTTATAGCAGCACAGACAGAAGCAGAGATAATGTGGCCTGGAGAGCTCACTGAAAAACAGACTGCGATCTCTCTGTTCTGAAGCAGAGGGTTGGAAATGATCTCTTTTGCTCTGACTCTCTGAAGAGATGCAGAAAGCCACCAGGGAAAGCCACCAGAGAACAAAAGCCCCAAAAAACTGGTTTTCACTGAGCCCATTCCCCCTCCACAAGGGGCAGGGCAACTCTGCCCAAACAGGGTTGCCTGAGTAACAGTGTGGCAGGCATGTCCCCCAGAAGACAGGCTGGGAGAAAAAGAGGCCAACAACCCTAAGGTCCCTATAAAACAGGTGCATCTTGCTTGGGTTGTGGTCAATAATTTGGGCTCTGTACATTCTCTCAACCACCCCTCAACAGAATGACTAGGAGGAGGAACCCCCAAAATAGGAAAGACTCAGAGATTATGATTTATGCCACAGATTTACAAATGGATACAGATATAACCAAGATGTTGGAGATAGAATTCAGGGTAGCAATTGTGAAGACAATAGCTAGAATGGAGAAATTGATTAATGGCAACATAGAGTCTCTAAGGGCAGAAATGAAAGCTGAACTGGCAGAACTTAAAAATGTTATCAATGAGATCTAATCTAATCTAGATAATCTAACAGCTAGGGTAAGCAAGGCAGAAGAATGAATTAGTGATCTAGGAGACCAGCTGATAGAAAAGAAGGATAAAGAGGAGGCCAGGGAGAAACAACTCAAAATCCATGAAAACAGAATCAGAGAAATAAGTGACACCATGAAACGTTTCAATGTCAGAATTATTGGGATCCCTGAGTGGGTGGAGAAAGAGGATTAGAACATATATTTGAGCAAATTGTAGCTGAGAACTTCCATAATCTGGGGAATGAAACAAACATTCGTGTCCTAGAGGCCGAGAGGACCCCTTCCAAGAACAAGGAAAACAGGCCAACACCCTGGCATGCAATAGTAAAACTCGCAAATCTTAGAACCAAGGAAACCATCTTAAGGGCAGTTAGGGGGAAGAGATTCCTTACGTACAGAGGGAGGAACATCAGAATAACGTCAGACCTATCCACAGAGACCTGGTAAGCCAGAAAGGCCTGGCAAGACATATTCAGGGTACTAAACGAGAAGAACATGCAGCCAAGAATACTTTATCCAGCAAGGCTGTCATTTAGAATGGATGGAAAGATGCAGAGTTTCCAAGACTGGCAGAAACTGAAAGAATATGTGACCACTAAACTGGCCCTGCAAGAATTATTAAGGGAGGTTCTATAAAAGGAGAAAGACCCCAAGAGTGATCTACAACAGAAATTTACAGGGACAATCTATAAAAACAAGGTCTTCACAGGCAACATGATGACAATAAATTCATATCTTTCAATAATCACTCTCAACGTGAATGGCCTAAATGCTCCCATAAAACAGCACAGGGTTGCAGATTGGATAAAAAGACAGGACCTGTCCATATACTATCTACAAGAGACTCATTTTGAACCTAAAGATACATCCAGAAAGAAAGTGAAGGGATGGGGATCCATCTTCCATGCCAATGGCCCTCAAAAGAAAGCTGGGGTAGCAATTCTTATATCAGACAAATTAGATTTTAAGCTAAAGACTGAGTTAGAGACACAGAAGGACACTATATCATTCTTAAAGTGTATTTCCAACAAGAAGATCTAACACTTGTAAATATCTGCGGCCCCAACGTGGGAGCAGCCATCTACATAAGCCAAGTGTTAACCAAAATAAAGAGTCATGCTGGTAATAATACGTTAATTGTAAGAGACCTCAATACTCCACTCTCAGCAATGGACAAATCATCTAAGCAGAAAATCAACAAAGAAACAAGAGCTTTGAATGACACACTGGACCAGATGGACCTCATAGATATATACAGAACACTCCACCCTAAAACAACAAAATACTCATTCTTCTCGAGCACACATGGAACTTTCTCCAGAATAGACCACATACTGAGTCACAAATCAGGTCTCAACTAATACCAAAAGATTGAGATTATTCCCTGCATATTCTCAGACCATAATGCTTTAAAACTGGAACTCAAGCACAAGAAAAAATTTGGAAGAAATTCAAACACTTGGAAGCTAAAGACCACTCTGCTCAAGAATGTTTGGGTCAACCAGGAAATCAAAGAAGAACTTAAACATTTCATGGAAACCACTGAGAATGAAAACACATTGGTCCAAAATCTATGGGATATTGCAAAGGCAGTCCTAAGGGGGAAATACATAGCCATCTAAGCCTCACTCAAAAAAATAGAAAAATCCCGAATTCACCAACTAACTTTACACCTTAAAGAACTAGAGAAAAAGCAACAAACGATGCCTAAGCCATGCATTAGAAGAGAAAAAGAAAAACAAAGGTGGGGGCATCAAGTTGCCGGATTTCAAGCTATATTACAAAGCAGTGATCACCAAGACAGCATGGTACTGGCACAAAAACAGACATATAGACCAATGGAACAGAATAGAGAGCCCGGATATGGACCTTCAACTCTATGGTCAAATAATCTTCGACAAAGCAGGAAAAAATATGCAATGGAAAAAAGACAGTCTCTTCAATAAATGGTGCTGAGAAAATTGGACAGCTATATACAGAAGAATGAAACTCAACCATTCTCTAACACCATACACAAAAATAAACTCAAAATGGATGAAAGACCTCAATGTGAAACAGGAATCTAACAAAATCCTAGAGGAGAACATAGGCAGTAACCTCTTCAACATCGGCCACAGCAACTTCTTTCAAGATACATCTCCAAAGGCTAGTGAAGCAAAAGCAAAAATGAACTTTTGGGACTTCATCAAGATAAAATGCTTTTGCACAGCAAAGGAAACAGTCAACAAAATAAAGAGGCAACCCACAGAATGGGAGAAGATATTTGCAAATGACACTACAGACAAAGGACTGATTTCCAAGATCTATAAAGAACTTCTCAAACTCAACACCCAAAAAACAAATAATCAAGTCAAAAAATGGGCAGAAGACATGAACAGACACTTCTCAAAGACATATAAATGGCTAACAGATACATGAAAAAATGTTCATCATCATTAGCCATCAGGGAAACTCAAATCAAAACCACATTGAGATACCACCTTACACCAGTTAGAATGGCAAAAATTGACAAAGCAAGAAACAACAAATGATGGAGAGGTTGTGGAGAAAGGGGAACCCTCTTACACTATTGGTGGGAAAGCAAGTTGGTACAGCCACTTTGGAAAACAGTGTGGAGGTTCCTCAAAAAATTAAAAATAGAGCTACCCTATGACCCAGCAATTGCACTACTGGGTATTGACCCCAAAGACACAGATGTAGTGAAAAGAAGGGCCATATGCACCCCAATGTTCATAGCAGCAATGTCCGCAGTAGCCAAACTGTGGAAAGAGCCGAGATACCCTTCAACAGATGAATGGATAAGGAAGATGTGGTCCATATATACAATGGAATACTACTCAGCCATCAGAAAGGATGAATACCCAACTTTTACATCAACATGGATGGGACTGGAGGAGATTATGCTAAGTGAAATAAGTCAAGCAGAGAAAGTCAATTATCATATGGTTTCACTTCTTTGTGGAACATAAGGAATAGCATAGAGGACATTAGGAGAAGGAAGGGGAAAATGTAGGGGGGGAAATCAGAGGGGGAGACGAACCATGAGAGACCATGGACTCCAAGAAACAAACTGAGGGTTTCAGTTATCTGAAAACAATGAATCATGGAATACTACATCAAAAACTAATGATGTACTGTATGGTGACTAACATAAGATAATAAAATAAAATTACATTTTAAAAAAAAGAAAAAAAAGAACATTCACCTCACATCTGTGTCCTCTGGAGAGTAGACCTGGAGGTGGAGTGGTGACACAGAAGGCTGGCCCAATGATCCAGGCAACAAGCAATGTGAGGCAGAGCCAATGTGGTGGCTTTGCGAATGAAGGAGGGGGCAGACGCATGTCTTCAGCCATTCAGTTAGTGGTTATTCATCTGTCTAAAGAGAGATGGGTAGGGGTGCCTGGGTGGCTCAGTTGGTTAAGCCTCTGGGTCTTGACTTCGGCTCAGGTCATGGTCTCAGGGTCATGGGATCAAGGGCCGCGTCAGGCTCTACACTCAGCCGGGAGCCTGCTTGAGATTCTCTCTCTCCCTCTGCCCCTCCCCCCGCTCATGTGAGCGTGCTCTCTCTCTAAAATAAATAAATAAATCTTTAAAAATAAATAAATACAGAGAGAATGGATGAATAGGTGAGATGGAAGAATACATTCATTTATTCAATCAACATATATTTATTGAGCATTAATCTGTCAGTCTCTAGAAATAAAGTAGAGAAAAAGACAGATATGCCCTGCCCTCCCCAGACTTGCATTCTAATGGAAGGCACTAACATTTTAAAGGCCATAGGTATTTTGGCTGTATGGGAGAGGCAATGAAAGAGAGAGAGAAAATTTAAGGATGATTATGGATCAAAAGATGGAAGTCAATGGAAGGAAAGACGCCTTTCAGACAAAAGAAGGAAAGGAGAACAGGTTTGTTTTGTCTTGTTTTTACTTGTTTGTATTTGTGGTGTCTGTGGTATATCTAGGTAGGACTGTCTACTAGATAATGGAAGAAGAGATCTAGGATAGAGACATGGATGTTAGAATCACTCAAGTCAGTGATGTTGGCTAATTGTGAAAGTAGATGGAAAGAGGAAAGGAGCAAAGACTAAGCCCTCAGGAATGCCTACTTCGCAGCTCACAAAAAGTAGATAACATCAAATAAAGAGCAATAACTGGAAGAGTGTGATGATAGGGAAGCCAAGGGAGGGGATTAGTGATGCAAAATGCTGCAAAGACACTGAACTAGATTAGCTTGTTGAATTTGAAATTAAGGAAGTCATTGACAAAGTTGCTTTATTAGAATTGGGTGGGAGTAGAATTGAGATTAGAAGTCGTTGAGGGGTATGCAGCATTCAAAACCGGGCTTCACAGACCCCCCTAGCCTCCCTCTGCTTCTGGAATGCCCTGGATCCTTTCCTCCATCTGCTCATGAAAGCTTCCAAGGCGTGTCTTTGAACCTGCAGGACAGAGATGTGAACATTGAATGAAAAGAGCACATTCCATCAGCGGCAAACTATCTCGGTTCAAATCCTGACTCTGCCACTTCTTAGCTGCAAGATTTGCATATTTCACTGTTAGAAACAATGCTGTGGAGGAGTGACATCAGCAAAATGGCAGCATAGGAAGTTTTACTCAGGCGCCTGCCGGCCCCAGCAGCCCCAGGCAGCTCCCACGACACCAGGTTCCCAGCAGGCTTACATGAATCAGGAAACCTGCTCACCCTGGCTCCTGCCCACTGCAGCAGCCCCAAGCACCTCCCATGGCTCCAGGCAGCTTCCCCTGTAGAGCTCCCTGCAGGCTCCTGGGAATGTAGGCCTCTCCTTACCCTGGCACCGGCCGACTCCAGCAGCCCCAGGTGGCTCCTGCAACCCCAAATGATGTCCTTGGAACCAGGTTTCTGGTGAACCCAGCTCCAGGCTCACCCTGGACCTACCTACTCTAGTGGCTCCTGGTACCTCCCAAGGCCCCAGGTGACTCGCGCAGCAAGGATCCCTGCAGGATCCCAGGAATTCAGCCCCCCCCCCCCCACTCGGGTCCTTGCTGGTGCCAGAGGGTGCAGGCAGTTCGTTTGATACCAGGCCCCCAGCAAGCTCCCCCTGGTGTCTGCCTACTCCTGCGGCCCCGAGAACCTACCACGGTCCCAGGCAGCTTCTACGGAAAGCTCCCTGTAGATTCCTGGGAACCCGGGCTCCTATCTCACCCTGGTTCCACACACCTCCCATGGCTGGCTGGCACTTGCATGGCAGAGCTCCCTGCAGGCTCCTGGGAACACAAGCCCATCTCTACCCAGTGCCTTCCAGCTCCCAAGGCCCCAGTTGGTTCCCATGGCCCTAGGCAGTTTCTGTGGTCCCAGATTCTCGGCAGGCTCCCACAAATCCTGATCCCTGGGTTACCCCAGTGCCTGCCAGCTCCAGTGGTCCCAGGCAGCTCACGTATGGCCCAAGGTGACTTCAGCAGCTCCAGGCTCTCAGAGGTCCCCTGCGCGCAGGCTCCCAGCACACCCGGCTGTCAGCCAGCTCCAACAGTCCCAAGTAGCTCAGTGGCCGCAGTTGGCCCCTGCAGCTCCAAGAAGCTTCCTCAGCTCCAAGCTCCTAGAGAGTTCCTACGTGCCCAAGCCCCTCATCCACTACAGCACCTGCTGGCTCCCACAGCCCCAGGCAGCTCCAGTGGCCTTGGGTTTCTAGCCCAGCCTGGTGCAGGCTGACACGTGTGGCCCCATGCTCTCAGTGGGCTCCTGTGAGCCAATACTTCTGGCTCACCCCAACGTCAGCTAGCTCTCATCACCTCCAGCAACTCCTGGCAGGCTCCAGTAAACCCTGGCTCCCAGGACATCCCAGCACTGGTCAGACCCTACGGCCCTGGGTGAATCTTAGGGTCTCTGCCTCTCAATACCCATGAACCCAGGTTTCAAGGGGAAATCTCTGAATTCTGGCCCAGCACCAGGCCACCCAAGGACTCCAAGAGCAAGCCCACTCATGGACACCACCAGACTGCCCACCAGAATCATGGACCAGCTGACTGGTAAAAACCTTTGCTTGCCAAAGCCAGTCCTCAAATGCACAGACACCAATGCAAGTCCACAAAGATCATAATCAAGGAAACATGACACCACACACACACACACACACATACACAAACTAATACACTTTCAATGACTGACCCTAAGGAAATGAAAATCTATAAACTCTTTTTCTTTAAAGATTTTATTTATTTATTTGAGAGGGAGCAAGAGAGAGAGCAGGAGTGGTGCGCAGGGGCAGAGGGAGAGGGAAAAGCAGACTCCCCGCTGAGCAGGGAGCCCAATGCGGGGCTCGATCCCAGGACCCTGGAATCATGACCTGAGCCGAAGGTAGACATTTAACCAACTGAGCCACCCAGGTGCCCCAAAATCTATAAACTGTCTTACAAAAAATTCAGAAAAATCTTAAAGAAATTCAGTGAACTACAAAAACACAGATAAACAACTAAATAAAATTGGGAAAACAATGCATGAACAAAACGAGTTCAAAAAAGAAATAGAAACCACTAAAAAATTGAACCGAAATCCTGGAGTTGAAGTACAGTGACCAAACTAAAAAATTCAATAAAACTTAAACAGATTTGGAGCCTGGGTGGCTCAGTCAGTTAAGCGTTGGCATTTGGTTCAGGCCTCACACCAGATTCCCTGCTCAGCAGGGAGCCTGCTTCTCCCTCTCCCTCTGCTCCTCTCCCTGCTTGTGCTTTCTCATGTGCACACTCTCTTTCTCAAATATATAAAATCTAAAAAAAAATTAAACAGATTCAACGAAGTAGAAGAATTTGTGAACTAGAACACAGGTCATTTGATTCATCTAGTCAGAGTAGCAAAAAGAAGGAATAACAAACGGTAAAGAAAGCCTTCATGGATTATGGGATACCATTAGTGGAATCAATCCATGCATTATTAAAATCGAAGAAGAAGAAGAAGGAGGAGGAGGAGGAGGAGAAGGAGGAGGAGGGGAGAGGGGGAGGAGGAGGAGGAGGAGAAGAAAGGAAGAAAGGAGCAGAGAACTTATTTAAAGAAAGAATGGCTGAGGGTACTAATAAAATATTGGTTAAAGAATAGACAAGTGGCATTAAGGACCTAGCTGAGGACAGCATGAATTTTCATCAATCCACACGAGCAGAGCCTTTACTTCAATAAACTTGGAATTCTTGAGTGAGAACCCAGTAAATGGTGGCTACCTAGGTTTGGAGATCAGCAAAACAGTATGGAATAAACCCAAGAGGATAGAAAATTATAGGGATTAGCAAAGTACTGTTGAAATGGTTCCCCATGGGGTCCAACAGAGGAGAGATGTGGAATACAGCTGACCAGGATGAAGGATTGAATAAATAGGATTAAAGTGATCATAGACCATGATGAGAACAATAGGAAATACACAAATTTAATTTTTTCAGTAGGTGGGAAGGAGTGAACGTGGGGGAAAGATCATAGTGAATTCTGGTTCCTAAATGGAAAGCTTTTCCTCCTGTGGTTTCTATTAAATGTGAGTTCTAAAATTTCCTATTATCCTATTTTACCTTAAGAGAAAGAATGACTTCAGATAATGAAAAAAATCAATGTGCCTTCAGCCACAGTGATTTTCTTTCAGGTTCTCAAATATGTTATGGTCCCTCTTGCCAGAGGACCTTTGCATATGCTCTGCTCTCTGCCTCAGTCAGTGTCAGCCTCCCTCACCTGGTTAACTTATATTCATCTCTCAATTCTTGGTTTAAATATGACTTCCCCTGGGGCACCTGGGTGGCTCAGTTGGTTAAGCGTCTGCCTTCAGCTCAGCTCATGATCCCAGGGTCCTGGGATCGAGCCCCACGTCCAGCTCCCTGCTTAGCGGGGAGTCTGCTTCTCCCTCTCCTTCTGCCTCTACCCCTGCTCATGCTCTCTCTCTCTCTGTATCTGTCTCAAATGAATAAATAAAATCTTTAAAAAAAAATAAAATAAATATGACTTCCCCTGGGAAGACTTCCTTGACCTCTTAGGTAAGAATATGTTTTCATAGTGCTTATGTAACTCTTCTTCCAAGGGTTATTACAGTTGCAATTTTAAATTCATTTGTCTGATTATTTGATTACTATCTGGCATAAAGTAAATATTCAGTAGACATTTAGTGAGTAAATTAATGAATGGATGTTATCTTTGAAAAAAATATGAGCTGTAACAAATCAATTTGCCTAAGTTCCTTTTAGCAACAAATAAGAAGGCATTCTTACACAGTAATTATACTGTTCAAATTACCTCCCTAGAACCCCCTTTTGAGAAATGCCTTCAGAGCTTATGATGTATACTTTTAATTTATTCATTCTTCAAGGGTAGAATTGAGTTTGGGCGAGAGCAAAAGTTACTAGTTATCAATTGTGCCTTACAGGCCCAAAGTATTAGAGAGGTGGCTAAACAAGAGGATAATACAATCTGGGTCCCAAACTAAACCGTGTTCTTAAAATGAAACATGATATTCTTATGTGGCTTATAACCTGTTTCTGAAGACAATTAGCAAAGGAGTTATACACGTGATTTAACATTCCCAGGTGGCTGCCCAAGTTCCTGTACCACCGTATTTAAACAATCCTGAATATTACATCTGATGCACTTCTCTGCTTCATTTGGAACCTGGGAGCTACATGCATGGTGAACATTTATTATGTGTGGCAGCTCTTTGTATCTTGTTGATGCATTTGGAAAACGATAGTCCCTCCTATATTACCAGCACCAAAATCATTCTTCCTGACCCCTGTATTCTTCAAGTTACTCTAACTTAGAGGCAATGATATCATTGAAATAATAGTCACAAAGCATGGTTCTGCTTCTGCCCATTCTGTAGAAATGGCAACCCCCAACCCCCTTCAGACAGCTCTCAAATATACCTGGGACTACACAGGGAGTATTTCCCATGTACTCTTTAGTTAGCCTATGGCGTTCACAATTCCCCTTCCCTCTTCTCTCCTTGTTTGCTCTAACTCCTCTTGACCAAGTACCCTGTTACTACCAATGCCCCAAAGTCACAGCTATGCTGCTGACGTTCAGCAAAGGGGCCACTGAAGCTGATGCCTGACAGGCACTGTTCCCAGTTCCAGGGTTTACCCGGATCTCCATCAAGCCTGCCACTGTCCCCTTTAGAGGGTGCTGATATCCACAACAAGGGCACTGCTCCTGTTGCCGAAACCATGGGAATGGCCTTCTGTCTCTTCAGGAGCCACTCGCGCCACCTGACACAGAGCATTCTCATCTACCTAAGAGACTGGAATGAAAAAAAACAGCCCTTTTAGATTTTTCACAACACCACTGCAGCCTCTCAGGCTGAGTCCCAAGCAGGAGTCCAGAAGGGCTGGGCCAGAAGACACTACAGGGCATGTCCTGAGTTCAGAAAACTCTCTCCTCTCAAACCATGGCCCATGTGGTGATAGTTTCACTAGTGTATACTCAACTCCAAACTCATCAAGTCGTATACATTAAGTATCGACAACTTGTTGTATGTCAATCTTGCACCAATAAAGCGGTTTAGAAAATAAAATAAATAAGAAATAATAAAGTCTATTCTATCCCAGAGTTCCTTTCAAATAAGCCCCTTGGTGGGCTTGTTCCCCCAGACCCAATGACCTGCCCAGACATATGTGAATTATCAGGAAAAAAAAAAAAAAAAGACAATGTAAGCTTAGGCAAATATTTCTGCTCCATATCTAGAGTCACATAATGGCATCCAAAAATTATTGTGTCCAAGTGAAGAAGAGAAAACATCTAATTAGTGAAATATAATGAATGAAATGTCCTTTCAGCATAAAACTTTAGTTTGAGGATGAAGGCAGTAATATACGGCCCACCTAAGTACTATTAGGCTCCAGAACCGGAAGAATAATTGATAGATTATTTATAGATGATAAAAATCAAGGCAACAGAACAAATGAAAGTCCACTTATATAAATCCACTAAAACTCTCTTTCACTTGTTCTCAGCTTTTATCTATTTAATAATATTCACTGTAAAAGAATATAAGTAATGTCCATTAAATTTGTTATCCTGAAGAACCCTTGTTATGGTTGTGCTCACATAAAATCTACAGATACTACTAATAAAAGCTACTATTTATCGAGTCAGCACACACTATTTGCGAAGCACTGTGTTGCGTGTGTGCATTATTTTATTTCATTTTTACCAACCTCTGAGATAGGTTCTATGACCACTCCCAGGTTACAGATTAGGACACTGGAGCTTAGAAAAAAATAATCAACCTTCACAGGGACATAAAGAAGCCAGAAATCAAGCCCAGACAGTCCAAACACAGAGCCTCGGCTTGTAACGACCTCCTCTCAAAGTTGCTGACTACTACTGAGGCCTAAGGTGCAGGAGCAAAAGGCAATGAGCCCTTACCCTGAGCAGCTAGGAATAGATGATGTCCAGACTCCTCCTGGCCTACTATGCTAGATTATCTTTTTGCAGAATCATGCTCCCACTGGAGACAACTATAAAAGACATATCACAAAATTATTTGAGGGCATCTGAGAGGCACCAAGACAATTGAAACTTGAGGGATCAAGACCTCAGAGAAGGGAAGCAGAGAGAAGTGAACTAACACTCTACAAGAGGCTTTTCCTTTTAGGGTGTTGGCCTATTCTAGGTATAGGTTGAGAGACTGATAAGGCACAGGGTTGTAGCTAAGAGGCAGAGAAGTCGACAAAGCTTTTGGCAAACTTGCAGGACCAGAAGAAAAAAAAATAGAGCTTGGGGTTGTCAAGGGAAACAAAACTTGAAGGACAAACATTCCAGATGGGAAAGGCAAAGAAAAGGGGGTCCCACATTGTGCCCTTTTCCATCTCGGGGATTTGCTGAAATCATCATCTGTGCCGGGCACCGGGCTGGGTAAGAAGCTAAGTAGAAAGCTGCTGAAAAGTGAGACCAAATTTTCAAGCCATTTCTTAGTTCTGCCTTCTCACAAAGCAGGAGAGTTCCTAAGTAAACACAACTGCTCTCAGATGAGCTTCGTAGGGAGCTAAACTCGAGGTCTGGAGCAAAATAGAGATAGACTGGGGATCAAATAAGAAATCCTGCAACTAAATTCAGTCCCTGATTGGATCAAGGTGAACTATCCTTAAGCAACCTGCACACTAGAGAGTCGGGTGAACTCACTCTAGAGGAAGATAACATCATCCAGAGTCTCTCCAGTTTATCATATGCAATGTCAAAGCTATTTTTCACATATAGCATCCAGCCATCTCTCAAACATAATGTCCAGCATTCAATCAGGTAGTGGAGAAATAATCCCTTCCTAAAAGACAAAAATTCGGGAAAAGGTGAAGGGCAGTGGAAAGATTTATATCTTGGTAAATATAAATTAACATTGTACAGAAAGTTAACAATAAAGTCTTGTGTGGCCAAAAATATATGTAGAGTTAAGATGCTTTACAACAACACAAAATATTAAAGAGGATCAATTAACTTCAACTACAATCAGGTCACAAGATTGTCAAGGGAAGGGTATTATCAAGGAGCGGGGAGCCTGCTTGAGATTCTCTCTCTTCTCTCTCCCTCTGTCCCCCACAAAAATAAATAAATAAAACTGATGTTCAAGTCTTTTATATTCTTACATTTTTTGTCTGCTTCTTTTATTGTTTATTGAGTAAATTATCTCCGATTACAAAAGTAGTTCCCTGCATTTCTTCAGTTCCTCCAGATTTCTGTTCTATTTATCTTGAAGCAATGAGTATAAATTGGAACAACTCTTGGAAAACTGACTGGCAGTATTTACTAAACTTGAGCACAATGCACACCTTATGATCCATCAGTTTTGCTTTTAAGTATTTCCCCAATAAAAATGTGTACAAATGTGCAACCAAACACAAGGTAGAAATATATTCATAGTTGCTTATTCAGATAGCCCCAAATTAGAAATAATCCAAATATCTAGCAGCAAGAGTGGATAAATAATTCGTGGTGTACTTATACAATGGAAAACTATTCATCAATGAAAAGTCTAAACTGCTACACAAAACAACCATGTGTATAAATCTCATAAACATAATATTGAATCAGAGGAGCTAGACACAAAAGAATACATATTCTATGATTCTATTCATATAAAGTTCAAAAAGCTTGTGAATGTAATCTAAAATGATGGAAGTTCAAACTGATTAAATTTGGAGGTAGATAATGACTGGAAAAGGGTATGAGGGAGGCTTCAGGGCTCTGGTAATGTTTTATGTTTTGATTTGGATAATGATTACCTAGGTGTGTTTACATTGTAAAAATCTACCCAGCTGTACATGTATAATTTGTGCACTTTTTTTGTATGTTTGGTATACTTTGATATAAAATTTAGGGAAAAGAAAAACAAACTTTATCTCCAGCCCTGACTGCTCTCCTGAGCTCTAGATATCTCTGTTAGGATGTTTCTTGGGTAATTCTTAACACATTCAAACCTGTATCCATCATCTTTCCTTTCTTCTTTCAAATATTTTCCTCCTACTTCCTTCTTTTAAATATTTTCCTGTGGGGCGCCTGGGTGGCTCAGTTGGTTAAGCGACTGCCTTCGGCTCAGGTCATGATTCTGGAGTCCCTGGATCGAGTCCCGCATCGGGCTCCCTACTCGGCGAGGAGCCTGCTTCTCCCTCTAACCCTCCCCGCTCTCATGTACTCTCTCTCTCTCTCTCTCTCATTCTCGCTCTCTCAAATAAATAAATAAATCTTTAAAAAAAAAAATTAAATAAATAAATAAATAAATATTTTCCTGCCTGAGTGAATGGCATCCCTATCAATTCATTTACCTAAGGCAGAAACCTGGGAATCCGTTAACTCTCCTCTCTCATAACACCCCACACTGACATTCAATTTCTCAACAAATTCTTATTTCTAGAACCTATCCGGAGTCTTCTTTTTTCCATCCCCATTTAGTTCTTTGCCCTACATTAAATTCTCAGCATTTCTCATTTAGACTCTCTCAAAAGCCTCCTGCATGGATTTCTGGGCCTCCGATCATGTGGTCTCACTAATTCACTCTCCACACAGCCCAAGTGACATTTCTAAAACCCAAATCCAATCATACAATTTTCTTACTTAAAATCCTTCAATAACCCTCCATTGCTTTCAGCACAATGCTAAAACACCTTAGCATTGCCTAAAAAGTACAACCCACTCCCCTGCCTCTCTAGCCTCATCCTACAAGACTCTTCACGACCCTCTCCCACCAACCTCAGAACTCTCAAGCTACTTTCCTCTTTAGTTATAGTGAACTCTTATATGTTCCCCAAATTCACTCTTCTTTCTTCCTTTATCTTCTTTACCTTTTAATTTGCTCTTCAGTTGGACTGGAACACCATCTCCCTTCAAAAACACACCATTCTCCCTTCTTCCAACTTCCAACTAATTCTTAATGTATCAAAACTCAGCTCTTCCCGAAAGCCTTTCTTTCTCCCCAGTCTGGATTAGGTGCCCATCTACTGGACTCCAAAGCCCTTCAGCATTTGCCATACTGTATTATTACTTAGGTTCACATGTCTGTCTTTCACCAAACTGAGCTCGTGGAGACCATATGCAAATTTTGTCTTACAGATCAGTTACTCCCAGCATCTAGACCAGTGTCTGGTACATAACAGGTGCTGGATAAATGTTTGTTGTGCCTCTGCTACCCCCAGGCATCTATCATGTATCCCTCTTTCCTAAGGGCCACACTTTTTACTTTTAACTTTTCTGAGCATCTAAGTGGGAGACATTGTGCTATGATTTTATAGACATGTTGTGTTTAATCCTCTCAATGACGCTACGAGGTCAATTCTAATATTGGGTCCATTTTATAGTTAGTGAGCTGATGCTCAGAAAAGTTATGAAGCATTCTTGACAAAAAAGAAAAAAGAAACCTTCAATCTGATTAAACTTGTAGCTCTATCTACCAACTTCAGAAAATACAGAGAACAGAGGGACATGTTAAACTACACCTTAAGGATAAAATCAGCAGAACACAGACCCGGGACATTCCAAAGAATAAACAAATCAGGTCCTTCAATAGATAAATTTCAAGGAAAAAGAAAAAGAAAAAGAAACCAGAAGGAGAATCATAGATTAGATAGACATAGAAAATACATCAAACAATCATAATATGTGGATCTTATTTTGATCACAGCTCAAAGAAACAAATAATGTATTTATTATACAATTCTACATTTGAATGATTGTTGGATGTGTGATGATACTAGGGAATTCTTGTAATTTTTCAGTATGCTAATTTTCTAAGTGTGATAACTATGGTTACATTTCTAAAAATTCTTATCCTTTAGAAAATCATACTAAAATATTTGCAGATGAAATGGAATGATGTCTGGATTTTGATTCAAAATAATAGGGGAGGGAGACAGCAGGTGGAGGTATTGATAATACAAAATCAGCCCATGTTTGATCATTATCAAAGCTGAGTAATGGGTACATGGGAGATCGTAATATAATTATCTCCACTTTTGCATGTGTTTGAAATCCTCCATGATAAACTGTTTAAACAACAATAGCTAAATGAGGGACGCCTGGGTGGCTCAGTCGGTTGAGCGTCTGCCTTCGGCTCAGATCATGATCTCAGGGCCCTGGGATCGAGTCCCACATTGGGCTGCTTGCTCGGCGGGGAGCCTGCTTCTCTCTCCCCCCGGCTTGTGCTCTCTCTCTCTCTCAGACAAATAAATAAATTTTAAAAATCTTAAAAAAAAATAGCTAAATGAAATTTAATACAGAATCTAGCTCTTCAGCAAACACATTTGGTTATCTGTATTTATAGCCATTTAACGCCCTTAGGATACTCTTCTTCCATCTAAATCGAAGCTTATAGACGTCAAGTACTAATGAATTACTTTCAGCTCTACAGGTCTAACAACTTGTCAATGAATTCAGAATTGCAGCCCAACTCATCTCAAATCTTGGGTCTTTAGCAGAGGAGTTTTGATCTTGCAAGTAGTCATGTAAATTATTTGTGAGTGAGTTGTGCAGCTCTTCAGTAGCAGGTGAACAAAGTATTTAGATAAGAATTTCTACTGATATACATTTATGGAATCAATGAAGAGTCAGCTTTGACTGTGGGATAATGATAATTAAGACATTATCCCCATTCCTCTGCCAGCTTATAATATAGCAATGAAAACAAGAAATACACACAAATCGTCAGTAAACAAAGAGCTAGTATGTAGAATGGACCAGATATTTGTATATACTACAGAGTGATCTATACTGTAAATCTAGTTACCATCCAACACCATAAAATTGAGCCCCTTTACCCATGTTACCCACCTTCCCAACCCCTTTTCCTTCTAGTAAGCAGCAATTTGTTTTCTGTATGAGTTTGGTTTTGTTTAGTTTTGTTTGTTCATTTGTTTTGTATTTAGATCCCACATATAAGTGAAATCATACAATATTTGCCTTTCTTTATCCGACTTATTTCACTTAGTATAATACCCTCAAGCTCCATCCATGTTGTCACAAATGGCAAGATCTCAAGATCTCATTCTTTTTTATGGCTGAGTATTATTCCATTACATATATATATATCCATTATATATATTCCATTATATATCCATTATATATATCCATTATAATATTCCACCATATATGTGTATATGTGTGTATATATATATATATATCTCACATTTTCTTTATCCATTCATCCATTAATGGATACTCACATTGTATTCATATCTTGGCTACTGTAAATAATTAAAAAATAATGCTGCAATGAACATATGGGCTCAAATATCTTTTGGAATTACTGTTTTTGTATTCTTCAGATAAATACCCAGAATAAAATGTCTGGATCATATGGTAGTTCTATTTTTTAATTTTTTGAGGACACTCCATAATGTTTTCCATAGTAGGTGCACCAAATTACTTTTCCACCAACAATGTAAAAGGGCTCCCTTTTCTCCACGTCTTCCCAGCACTCATTATTTCTTGTTGTTTTGATAATAACCATTTTATCAGATGTAGGGTAATACCTCATTGTGGTTTTGACTTGCATTTCCCTGATAATGATGTTGAACATTTTTTGAAACATCTTTTCATATGTCTGCTGGCCATCTATATGTCTTTGGAAAAATATCTATTCAGATCCTCTGCTTATTTTTAAATTAAGTTGGTTTTGTTGTTGAGTTGTATGAGTTTTTCATATATTTTGGATATTAACACCTTATTGGATATATGATTTGCAAACATCTTCTCCCATTCAGTAGGTTGCCTTTTTGTTTTGTTGAGGATTTCCTTCGCTGTGCAGAAGCTTTTTAGTTTGATGCAGTCCCATTTGCTTATTTTTGCTTTTGTTTTCCTGCCTTTGGAGTCAGATCCAAAAAAAAAAAAAAATCTCTAAGACCAATGTCAAGGACCTTACTGCCTGTGTTTTCTTTCTTCATTTATTTTGAGTTAATTATTGTATACAGTGTAAGATAGTAGTCTAGTTTCATTCTTTTGCATGTGGCTGTCCAGTTTTCCAGCACCATTTATTTATTTATTTATTTTTAGGTTTTATTTAAATTCCAGTTAGTTAACACGCAGTGTAATATTACTTTCAGGGGCATAGTTTAGTGATTCAACACTTCCATACAATACCTGGTGCTCATCGCAAGGGCACTCCTTAATCCCCATCACATATTTCACCCACTGCCCCCCCCCCGCAACTATCAGTTTGTTCTCTATAGCTAAGATACGGTTTCTTGGTTTGCCTCTCTCTCTCTTTTTCCCCTTTCGCTCGTTTGTTTTGCTTCTTAAATTCCACATAAGAGTGAGATCATATGGTATTTGTTTTTCTCTGACTGACTTATTTCGCTTAGCATAATAATCTCTAGCTCTATCGACATCATTACAAATGGCAGGATTTCATTCTTTTTTTATGGTCCAGCACCATTTACTGAAGACACTATCCTTTCCCCATTGTGTATTCTGGGCTTTATCATAAATTAATTGACCATATATCTATGGCTTTATTTCTGGGCTCTCTATTCTGTTCCATTGATCTATGTGTCTGTTTCTGTGCTGATATCCCATACTGTTTTCATTACTATAGCTTTGTAGTCTAGACTGAAATCAGGGAGTGTGATATCTCCATGTTTGTTTTTCCTTCTCAAGATTGCTTTGGCTATTTGGGGTTTTTTGTGGCTTGATACAAATTTGGGAATTATTAGTTCTAGTTCTGTGAAAAATGTCATTGACATTTTGATAGGGATTGCATTTAATATGTAGATTGCTTTGGGTAGTATGGATATTTTAACAACATTAATTCTTCTAATTTATGAGCATGGAATATTTTTCCATTTATTTGTGTCTTCTTCATTTTTTTTGTTAGTGTTTTACAGTTTTCAGTGTACAGGTCATTCATCTCCTTGGTTATGTTTATTCCTAGGTATTTTATTCTTTGTGATACCATTGTAAATGGGATTATTACCTTAATTTCTCTTTCTGATAGTTGGTTATTAGCGTACTGAAATGCAACAGATTTCTGTATATTGATTTTGTATCCTGAAACTTTACTAAATTCATTTATTAGTTCTAAAAGTTTTTTGGTGGAGTCTTTAGGTTTTTGTATATATGGTATCATATCATCTGAAATAGTGACAATTTTACTTCTTTCTTCCTTATTTGGATGACTTTTTTTCTTGCTAAACCACACTCCACCTATCCTACCCATCTCAATGTGGCCCTTTTATCTTTTTTGTGGAGGCCCTGTTCAACTAGCTTTTAGGTCATTTTTAGAGGGAATTGTTCCATATGTAGCTGTAGATTTGTTGTGTTCATAAGAGGAGGCAAGTTGAGGATCTTTCTATGCCACAATCTTGAAGGCTCCTCTCAAGGTAGGGGTAAAGGTTTTACACTAAATTACTATTTGCATTTTGACTAGGGAACTGTAGTTGAGAAGTGAAAAAGAAGATAGGAACTATAAGTAATAACTGATCATACTACCCCAAACCACCTGGGAGAATTCTTCTAATGTGTTTCAAGCGTCAGTAGTTGCCAAATCAGTGTCCCTCTCCCTCTTCTGTCTCCACTGAGATAGAGCAAAAGGGCAGAAATGTTAATCCTTGATATCATAAGACTAAATTTCCAAAACACATGGATTTTTCTTATAGCCCCGTATACTTCTTAAGAGGCCAGTGCTCGTTTTGAGCACTCTTTTCCCCCAGAATACCCTGGGAAACCTCTGGTGCCAGAAAAATAAATCTAGCCTATTGGTCACTAACTCAACATTCCAGCCTTAGTGTTTTGGGTTCGGGTCTAAGAACAAATAAATCTGCCCTCCTCTTGCCACAACTTTGAGCCCCACACCAACCCCAGAGGGTCTATGCAGAGACAATAAGGGCAGGCATTCTGGGATCAGATGAAATCATGTATTGAAATGTGGTTCAAAAAGCATAAAGTACCTTACAGAGTAATTAATTTTTGTCATGGACACACAGAGTCTTCTAGGTAACACTGAAGATAGGCTAGCTAGCACATATTCATGTTAGATACATTATAAGTCAAACCAGGGAAGAATTTAGGTGAACATGTATGTACTTAGGTTTTCATAATCCATTCTTGTTACAAAATCACAGAAAACCAAAGACCAGCTCATTATTACTCAAGCATGGTCTGTGGACCAGCAACATTGGCATCACCTTGGATCTTGTTATAAATGCAGAATTACAGTTCCCACTACAGACCTACTACATTAAAGTTCCAGAAGACCTGCTTAGCCTAGTAGACCATCTGCTGTAGTGCTTCTTAAACTTTAATGTGTACATGAACTACTTGGGTACTTATAAAAATTCAGTTACTGATTCCCCAGTAGGTCTGGGGTAGGGACTGGCATCTCTCCTAGGAGCGCTATTAAATATTCAAGAAGGTCTTTTATGTCACATAACACTGTAGAGTAAAAGCACCTTTAAGTTGCTGCCTCTCCGAGAAGTACCTTTTTTCTTTAAACCCTGGAGTAAGCTTACTGTTGGGATGTGCTTGAGAGAAAACACCCAGGAAACCTTCCAATGACCATCTAGCAGACTTCCCACTGAGCAGAGAGCTGGATGCCGGGGCTCAATCCTAGGACCCTGGGATCATGACCTGAGCCGAAAGCAGATGCTTAACTGACTGAGCCACCCAGGTGCCCCCCAGTGACCATTCCTTATGATCAAATTTGAACTGACAAATAGGCTGACAGGTGTAATTTTGGGGCCCCTTTAAAATACCCCAAGTAAAATACAAATCAAAACCACCATGATAATCACCTTACACCTGTCAGAATGGCTAAAATCAAAAAGAGAAGAAATAACAAGCGTTGGTGAGGATCTGGAGAAAAATGAATCCTTGTGCACTGTTGGTGGCAATGTAAATTGGTGCAGCCACTGTGGAAAATGGTACAGAGGTAGCTCAAAAAATTAGAAATACCTTATGATTCAATAATTCCACTACTGGGTAACTACATCCCAAAAAACAAAAACACTGATTTGAAAAGATATATGCACCCCTATGTTTATTGCAATATTACTTACAATAGCCAAGATAGGGAAGCAACCTAAGTGTCCATCGATAGATGTGGTATATATATACAGTGGAGTATTACACAGTCTTAAAAAGGATGAGATGGTGCCATTTGTGACAATATGGATGGATCTGGAGGGTATGATGCTAAGTGAAATAAGTCCGACTGAGAAAGACAAATACCATATGATTTCCCTTATATGTGGAATCTAAAAAACAAAATGAACAAACAAAACAAAAAGCAGAATCAGACCTGTAAATACAGAGAACAAACTGATGGTTGCCAGAAGGGAGGGGGTGGGGAATGGGCAAAATGGGTCAAGGGGTGTGGGAGATACAAGCTTCCAGCTATGGGATGAAGAAGTCATAGGGATGAAAGGCACAGCATGGGGAATATAGGCAATGACATTATAATCATATTGTATGGTGACTGATGGTAGCTACACTTGTGGTGAGCAGAGCATGGTGTATAGACTTATTGATCACTATGTTGTACCGTGTAACATTATGTGTCAATTACACTCAAATAATATTTTTTAATTAAAATTTTTTTTATTAAAACTTGTAAAAATACCCCAAGTAGTGTACAATTCTCTGTCCACTCAGTTTACTTATTCATAATTTTACCAATAGGAATAACAGAGCCCAAAGGGGAGAAAAATCTGATTTGGGTGCTTAGGCAGACAAAAGTGTAATTAGCTGACGGACCACTGGCTGGAGCTCAAACCCTTAACATTGTCATGTTTTTTAGAATATTCTAACTGTGCTCTTTTAATTTCCTTTATCATAAATGTTCTTGGAAGAGTTCCAAAAATATTTAAGAATACTGGATACCAAGGAAAAACATAATATGCAATATGGATAAAATGCTGACAGCAGGAACAATTTGAGACCTAACCTTTCAAAATTTAGAATTAAGTTTTCCCCTCACCCAAGGTGGCCACACGGTCACTCTGGGTAGATCAGAGGCCAGTAGCAAAATAAGACCTCGCTATAATACAAAAATCCCTGTGAGAAGTATGAGAAGCCTAATTATTTGGTCCATGTTTTATTGATGTTATATAACTAAGGCTATCAATTTCCCTAAATGTCTACAAACAAATGAAATAGTCTTCAGCAAGTGACGTCAAATCATGGGACAGGTAGATTTTTGCCATCTACCAAAGTAACACAAATACACATCTACGTAGCCAGCATATGCAGATAGCTAAAGATTTTACCATTTCCAAGATAAATCTATTCCATTTTGTGCTGCTAGTGTTGTTACATTCTAAACTTTATTACCACAGCTCACGGTGGAATGAGACAAAACAAATCCTCTAAAATTAGCTGTCACAGAGATCCAAGAGAATAGATCACCCTTTTGGATGTTAGTTCATGACACTTCCTAAAAATTAAAGATGTCTGTAGGCTTTAAAAAATTGTGATTTATGCAAATGGTATGAGGTTTCTGGGGTGGTGGTGATGAAAATGCTCTAAATTTTATTGTGGTGCTGGTCTCACAACTCTTGAATACACTCAAATCTATTGGATGGCATACTCAAAATAGGTGAATTATATGATAATGTGACTTATTTCTCAATAAAGCTGTTATTTATAAAATATTGTTACTCAAACATCTTCAATAACTCATCTATATACACAGTGCCACAATTTCAAAATTCCTAAAAAAGATAATCTTTCCTAAGCCATATTTTGAAGGTAATTGAGGATAAAAAATATCAGGTCTTATCCCTTATTTCAGAGACAATTAAAATATATTGAAATTAACTTTGAGAAAACTCATTAGAATATAAAATCTACATAAGAATAGATCCGCTAAGATTTATATTCCCAGAAATAAGTCACAAGGTTTGAAGCAGTTCAGCTGAAACTAACCCATAAATCAGAGCTTTTAGTCAGAATTTTGAAAGTTATTTTTATGGATCACAGAACATTAAAGTTTAGAAAGATCTCAAAGAAAGTCTAAATCCAATCCTCTCATTTTTCAATGAGAAAACTTAGGGGAGAAGAAAGAGAAGTGACTCATTAAAAGAGACACATAAATTCATCCGTAGAATAATACTAGAACTTCCTGATGTTGATCTGAGGCTCCTGCTAGGGAGTCGAATCCCAGCAACGCAGAACATGGAAGTTTCCATTATCCTACAGTCGTGAAATCAAACCAAAGATCGAGTTCCTGCCCATGACTCGAATCATCTCATGTCACTGTTCTCTTGCTCACAATTCTCCAAAACCTATGACCTCCATTCTGTTCCTCTCACATACCATAAGACTTTTTGCACTTGCTGTTCCCTTGGTCCAGAACGCTCTTTTTTTGTTTTTTTTTTTTTTGTTTCAAGGTTTTTTTTTTTAATTCTAGTTAGTTAACATACAGTACAATATTGGTTTCAGGAGTAGAATTTAGTGATTCATCACTTACATACAACACCTAGTGCTCATCACAAGTGCCCTCTTAATCCCCATCACCCATGTAGCCCATCCCCCCCCACTGCCCACCTCCCCTCCAGCAACCCTCAGTTTGTTCTCTATAGTTAAGTCTGTTTTTTAATTTGCCTCTGTCTCTTTTTTCTCCCTATGTTCATCCTTTTTGTTTCTTAAATTCCACATGTGAGCAAAATCATATGGTATCTGTCTTGCTCTGATAGACTTATTTTGCTTAGCATAATACTCTCTAACTCCATCCACATTGTTGCAAATAGCAAGATTTCATTCTTTTTGATGGCTGAGTAATATACCAGTGTGTGTGTGTGTGTGTGTGTGTGTGTGTGTACATTCATCAGTGGATGAACATTTGGGCTCCTTCCATAATTTGGCCGTTGTTGATAATGCTGCTGTAAACATTGGGGTGCATGTGTCCCCTCTGAATCTGTATTTTTGTATCCTTTGGGTAAATACCTAGTAGTGCAATTGCTGGGTCTTAGGGTAGTTCTATTTTTAACTTTTTGAGGAACCTCCATACTCTTTTCCAGAGTGGCTGCACCAGTTTGCATTCCTACCAACAGTGTAAGAGGGTTCCCCTTTCTCTGCATCCTCACTAACATCTGTTGTTTCCTCATTTTAGCCATTCTGACAGGTGTGAGGTGGTATCTCATCATATTTTTGATTTGTATTTCCCTGATGATCAGTGATGTTGAGAACCTTTTCATGTGTCTGTTAGCCATCAAGATATCTTCTTTGGAGAAATGTGTATTCATGTCTTCTGCCCATTTCTTAACTAGATTATTTGTTTTTGGGGTGTGGAGTTTGATAAGTTCTTCATAAATTTTGGATACTAACCCTTTATCGGATATGTCATTTGCAAATATCTTCTCCCATTCTGTAGGTTGCCTTTTAGTTTTGTTGATGGTTTCCTTTGCTGTGCAGTTTTTTATCTTGATGAAGTCCCAGTAGTTCATTTTTGCTTTTGTTTCCTTTGCCTCTGGAGACGTGTCTAGTAAGAAGTTGCTACAGCTGAGGTCAAAGAGGTTGCTGCCTGTGTTCTCCTCTAGGAATTTATAATGCTCTTTCTTTGCATAAATCTTTGCATAACTGGCTCTTACCTATCCCACAGATCTGTTTAAGTGACAATTCTCTATTTTTTAAGAGATTATTTATGAGAGAGAGTGAGCGAGAGTGCATGAGCATGGGGGCAAGGGGAGGGGCAGAGGAAAAGGGAGAGACAGAATCTCAAGCAGACTCCCCATTGAGCACAGAGCAGGGAGCCTGATGTGGGGATCAATCTCATGACCCTGAGATCATGACCTGAGCCAAAACCAAGAGTTGGACGCTTAACCGATTGCATCACCCAGGCGCCCCTAAGTGGCAATTCTTTAGAGAGCAGTTTCTTAAATACCTTATTTACAGTAGCCATCTTCCACTACCACAAGCCAATCTTCCTCCGTCAAGCATTGACCTATTTCTTTTCATGGTTCTTGTCATCATTGTCAGGTTACATTTGTTTGTGCCTTTTTTTTAACATTAATGTAGCTTTCTCCTGCCAGACTATAGCTTTATCAGAGCAGAGTTCCTGGCACAAATCAGCTGCTTAATATATACATGTCAAAGGAAAAAATAAATTTTGAAGTACTTCCTGAGTGGGCTCTTTATTGCCTGATGTCTAAATTCTGAAATGCCCTATTTACATTTCCCAGGGACCAAGAATAGCCTCGCCAGAATGTGAGTCATGAGTACCAGAGCTAGTTCAGGTTGCCTTACCTGAAGTATCCTGAAATAAAAGATTCAGAGAGGTAAGCTAAAAGTCCTTAGAGAATCAAGTGTGATACACAGTGGTTAGTTGAAGTTGACAAGTCTAAAAGTCAGGAACAGCATCAAACATGGGGAACAAAGTCATGAATCGGGAATGGTGCCATAGGAATGGAATGGCAGGTAAATCCAGAGAGACGCCTGGTAGTTCCTATGTGGGTTCTGAAAAAGGGCCTTAACTTTCTTGGTTTGGGAGCATATGATGTGTGAATGGGTATGACTGGATTAAAGCTACAGGTTCAGGACTAAAATGAACCATAATTTTATTTTTTTAAAAGACTTTATTTATCTGAGAGAGAAAGAGAGAGAGAGTGTGCATGAGCAGGGGTGGGGGAGGGGCAGAGGGAGAGGGAGAAGCTGACTCCTCGCTCAGCAGGGAGCCCGACTCAGGACTCGATCCCAGGACCCTGAGATCATGACCTGAGCCGAAGGCAGACGCTTCACCAACTGAGCCACCCAGGCGCCCTTGAACCATAATTTTAAAAGGTTAATTTGCCCCCCTCCCCATTCCCACAGTGGATTAGTAGTGGTTCTATTAAAGTTAAGGACAGTAGTTAAGATCACTTTACTTTTGGCAGCAGTTTGACAATAAAAGTTGCAGAAGGAGAGATACCATATTTTATTCATCACTGCCTGTGGCACTGTGCTATGCACATATTAAATGTTGAATAAATATTTACTAATTGAATAAATAATTGCATGAATGGACTGCTGTTCATCAGGGGCAATCAAGGCATGGGGAAGATACAAATTATAAATTGACTCAATCTTTGGAGTGGTTTTTCCTTCTTTAAAGGTCAAGTCATACTCTGTAGTATATTTGGACGCTGCTTGCTCGCTGTGACTCACTCCTTGGCCTGTGCCATCTTTGGGCGTCTGCCCTCCTTTTCCATGTGAGACTCTTTCAATCTTTCTATCCAGTTTTCTAAGAGGGTGTGGGACTTCCTCCCTCGAAAGTCTGTTGATTCCTGGAGAAGGCATAGAGAACTGTGTAAATTATCCATAGACTTAACTAAGCTATGAAAGTAAACACTAGTTGTCCTTAAGCACAGTGAATACCAAATTTGGAATAACAAAATACCCTTTAAAGGCCTGTCTGTGTTAAAATGATGAATATTGTGTTTTCTTGCTCTCTCTCTCTGCTTCTCTGTCTCTGCCTCTATGTCTCTGTCTCTCTCTGTGTGTCTCTGTCTCTCTCTCTCTTTCTTGTAGCCCTGTCCCTTGGAACACTGTCCAAGTGTTCCAAGGTGCTGTCCCTTGGAAGTCGGGATAGAGCTCAGTTGTTTTTACTTACTACCAGCACTTTTACTTACTACCAACTCAGTTGTTTTTACTTACTACCAGCACTTTTACTTACTACCAACTCAGTTGTTTTTACTTACTACCGGAGAGAGATAGGAAAATACTCATTTTCAATCTGTTTTCTTAGAATAGATCAGGTGCAATTCTCTCCTTTTTCTTTATCCAAACATGTTTTTGGAATACATTCAAAAGGACTGACAGTTTACACTCTTTACATAGAGCTAGCTCAAACAGCCCCTACAGGCCATAAGAGCCATGAAAAGGACCAGTCCCCTGGTAAAAATCATGGAGAGAAGTAAGCTAGCATGTGAGAAAGGAGAAGGGGAGATAATATACATTGATTGACCAGCTACGATGAGAAAGTTTCACATGTATTATCTCAATCTTCACAAATACTCAATACCACAGGAACCACAATTCTTTCCATTTTACAGAGGAGAAACTGATGTTCAGAGAAATTCATGTGGGACTTCCGTTTCCAGCCAAAGTAGAATAACAAGCATGGGTTTGACCTTCCCACTTAAAACAACCACAAAAACAAGAACAGACAAAACACCTGAAGACACAGTTTCAAGGACACTGGATATTAGTCAAGGAAGGATGGTGATAACGGAGATGGGAAACAAATAAGGGGAGCCCTGTGATTGTTCCAACTAACTATCTTAAGATATGTCTTGAGCTATGGTGTAGAGAGGGGGAACTGAGGCAAAGACAGTGGAATCCCTCAGTTTAAACAGATGCAGCTTTAAGTCCGGGGAGAGTAATGCAACCAAAGGTCATGGGCCGGACATCCAGAAAGGACAGAGCTGCACAGAGAAGCCTGGAGATCTGCAGAGCACTCCTTCTTGTATACAGCAGAGTAGTTATTGATATATGTGTGTGAGGAAAATCACCAAGGCTGGGAAAGAGCCATCTGAAAAAAAATTAGAAGAAACAGTTTGCTGCTCACACAGGGCTGGAAATAGTACCTATCCACACCATCCAGACTGGAAAATCTCATAATTCATGAACACCAGGCAAAGTATACAGAAGGGTCATTCCTCAGTAGTGGGAAAGAAGGAGCCCTAGACCAGAACCACCTAACAAATCATTGAGCGAGACCTGAAAGAACCACCAGAACCACCTAACAAATCATTGAGCGAGACCCGAAAGGATAAAAATATTTCCAAGTGAGTTCACTGCATCATAGAACAAGGCTCAGGAATATTTATAGAAACACGAACTATCTAGCAGCCATCAAGGTGAAATCACAATGTCTGGCATCAAATCAAAGATTAACAACCATTCCAAGAGGCAGGAAACATGAGCCATAATGAGGAAAAGAATCCATCAAAACTGACCCAGAAGTGACACAAATGTTAGAATTAGCAGAGAAGGACATTAAAACATTTTTATAACTGAATTGGATATGCTCAGAAAGTTAAGGAGAGACACAGATGATATTTTTAAAAGATTCACGTCAAACATCAAGAGATTAAAAACTCCAGTGTGTGAAATGAAAAGTGCACCGGCTGGGATTAGCAAGATGGTACATTGCACAAGAAACATGAGGGAATTAAAGGCCTAGCAATAAAAACTATCCAAAAGGAAACACAAAGAATAAAAACAAAAACAAAAAAATAAAGAAACGGAGCCACAGGAACAGCTTAATTGGCCTAATATACATGTTTGGAATCACAAAAAGAGGGGAGAGACATGAGTGGCAGAAAAACTGATGTTCAAGAAAGAAACATTGCGAATGTGATGAAAAGTACAAACTCACAGGTACAAGAAATTCACTGAACTCCGAGCACAAGAAACATGAAGACGACATCAAGGCACATTATGATCAAATCGCTTAAGAGCAATGATGAAGAGAAAAATCTTAAAAGTAGCCAGAGAAAAAGGACCTGTTATATACAGAGTAACAAAGAAAAAGATGACAGCGGATTTCTCGGGTTTCTCGTGGGAAACAAAACAAAAAAGAAATTGTGTGGCAATATCTTCAAAGTATTGAAAGAAAAAAAAAATCGGTCCACCCAGAATCCTACACCTGGCAAAAATACCTATGAAAAAGGAAGACAAATGAAGACACTCTCAGACATTCAAAAGCTGAAATAATTCATCACCAGGAGCCCCTCACTCCGAGAAGTGTTAAGAGGCCTCCTTTAGGCAGAAGGAAAAGCATACCAGATGGAAATTTGAATCTATGCAAAAGAATGAAGTGACCGGAAATGGTAGCTACCTGGGAAGAAAGAAGGAGATCTGTTCAAGATAACTGACTGTTGAAACAAAACTAACAACAATGTATCGAAGGGTTTAAAACATACCTAAAAGTAAAATGCACAACACCAATAACAAAAAGGCCAGAAGAGGACAAATGGAGGTAGACTGTTGTAAGATTTTTATGGATATATGTAAAATAGTATAATATTCTAGAAGGCAGACTGTGGTAAATCAAAGATATAAGCCAGAAATCTAAAACAACAGCTAAAATAACAAAACAAAGAGTTAAAAAGCCCCCAAAAACAAGATAAAAATGAACCATAAAAGAGTACTCGATCAAAAGAGAAAGGCGGAAAAGGAGGAAAAAGGGAACAAAGAACAGACAGGACAAATAGAGAACAGAGAAGATGACAGACTCAAATCCGAGCCTATCAATAAGCCCATTAACTGTAAATAATCTGACACTCTGATTTAAAGGCAGACATCGCCAGACTGGCTTAAAAAAGCGAGTTCCAACTATATGCCGCTTACAAGAAATGCACCTTCAATATAAAAACACAAATAGTTTAAAAGGATCAGAAAAAAAAGAGTCCATTGCTAACACGCTGTTCAAAAGAAAACTGCAGTGGCTGTATTACTCTTAGACAAAACACATTACAGAACAAAGAGCTTCAGTCATTTGCTAAAGGTCACATACCTTACAATATTCTACCTGGGATTCAAGCCCTGATCTGTCTTATTTCAGACACTGCTCTCAGCATCACATTATACCAGGGTGCCTTCTGTTAACTGTTTCTTGGCAACTTGTAGTTGAACACTGTCAAGAAAAGAATCACACACACATACACACACACACACACACACACATACACACACAAGCAGGTCCAAAGAACACCCAGGTAGGGGGTCAGAGGAAGGACTTCCTCCCTAATCCTTAACTGCTGCTGATTACTTGTATAAGCATATAAGCACGAGCGCATTGCTTAACCTCTTTGGGCCAGGGGATCTCCCCCACCAAATCAGGATCTTGGATTGTATCTTTTCCAAGGACGTGGGTGTAGCCATTGCCACAGCCAGAACTTGACCTGGTCTGAGACCTACCTTCCAATGGCACATGGCTTGGCACCAGATATCAACAAGACACCGCGCGCAGGAGACCGTATAATACGTAAGAGGTTCATAGGAATTCAGAACACTGGGCAGTGGGGTGGGAGCTAGCGAAGCGCTGGAGGGAGGCAGGGGTCTGGAGATGTAATTGGAAAAGGCAAAGTTTATGTTCTTGGAAAGGGTCCTGCTAAGGTTGTACTGGGGCAATGCTAAATTCCGCTGTGCAGCAGGCCTTCTCCAGCCCGGGTGATGACGCATTTCAAGTTCATTTCCTGACTCAGAGCCAGTCTCGGACTTGGATCAATGATCTCCCAACCCCCTTCAGTCCCAACAGGCATTTGAGAATGAGGCTGAGGATGTTGCAATATCCACGGAGAAAATTCAGCTACGCATTGAATAACACTCCTGAAATATGTCACTGCATCTGACTTGGGCCATTTGAGTATTTTCTGGATATGTGTGCAACAGACGTCAGGCACATTCATTCAACGGAATATGTTTGCCTTAAGCACAGACACAGAGATAGTATTTTCAAGGTTTTTCCACAGAAAGGGCTGTTCAAACATAATATTTTGAAAAATCATTAGCCCTGCCTAGTGGATTCAGGTTTCTGTTCCAGGGACCATTTTTATTATGTCAAACAGTACACACTTTTGTTTCTTAGTTCTGGGAACAATCCACAATAGGTTTCTCTAAGGCAAGTCTTCCTCCGTCCATGGCTGCCTCTAGGTTTCTGGCGCTGTTTCTCAAAGGTACCTATTGTTACCTGTTCCTGCTCCTGGGTTTCTCATCTTCCAACTCTCCTGGAAAAAAGAAAAGGCAGCTGCATCTATTGTTTTTACCAGTTTTTCCTTATTACTTGGGGATAGATAGGGAGGAGGAGAAATAGAGTATTCATTGAGCCACAGCTGCAAATCATATTAACCCGGAATGACAGCCCAGCCAGGGACCTCGGGGTTTACCTGGTCCAACTCTCCTCATTGCAGAGAGGAAGGCCCAGAGAGGATTTGCCTGGAGTCCCACAGTGAGTTTGTAGTTGAGCTAGGACTAGAAATCAGGTTTCCCGGCACATCGAAAGTATATATTGATTTTCATCAGTTCGGCCTCACCAATGATACTTCATTTGTGAATTACCCGTTAGTATTTGATTCCGTGCTGTTCATTTCTACAGGCCGAGACAAGTTTGGGCAATCAGACAGCCGTGCGTACATGGATGTTCACAACAAAGACCCCACAATTACAAGCAACCTATACTTTGTCCCGAAGTTCATTAGGACTAGAGGACGATCAGGAAGATCCCGAAGTGTGAATATCGGTTGGTCCACACAGATCCTATTTTGAAGAAATAAAGAGGGTCTATTTCGAGAAGATGCACGTACCTCCATGAAAGGTGGCACCACATTTTTCAAAATAAAATCCGTGTTTGGGTCTGGCCGCACTTCACTTTCCATAATTCGCAATTGACGTGCCTACTCCCCAAAAGAACAGGTAAAATTAGGAAAAGTATGCAGAAGAAAAGTCTTATTTGGTGATTTTTAGGCTTTGGGTAACTACACACACACACACACATACACACACACACACACGCACACAAATATGTGTGAGTATTTGCAACTCACGTTAAGTGAAAAATAAGAAACCAAATGAGGTCTACAGAACACAGCCATTTATATAAATTGCAAAATACATGCACAGAAAGTGAGATTCAGCATTTTACAAAAACAAAGTGATACATATCAAATGCATTAGAATGGCTGCTTATGGTCAGGGAAGGATAACAGAAGTGGAAAATGGAGGGAAAATGGAGTAAATACATGCATACATAATACATACATACATAATACATACATACGTGAGCAGAATCGTGCAGGGATGAGTGGCTGTAACTGAAGTATATGATAAAGTCAACCCTCGGACTTTGAAGTCTACCAAAACACAACCTCTTTCGGATTCTCACTCTGGGAAAGCGATCCAGTGAGGAGCATTTGATTGCTCATTTTGTATAAAAAAGATGATAGGTTTTGGAGACAAAATGGAAATACTTGTAGAGTAGATATATTTGTAGAATTCTGGACCTATTAATTGCCTAGATTATATATGAGCACATTACATTCCACTTGAGCATGACTCCAGTGTCAATCACCAGTACACAAGCAAATGATAGTTTTCTTAAAATTTAGAAAGTTAAATCTTTAACCAGCTACATATGTGTATTTAATTTGATTGGGGAAGGAGGTTAGAAGTTTTTGTTGGTTTTGCCAGTTTATGCTTTAACTAATTTTAGTCTAATTTGGTCATCTGGGTCATTGTTTTCATTTTGTTTTTTTTCTTCCAGTTGAGTGCTTGGCCACACTTCTGGTCCATATTGCATTAATAATGTGTTTCATTTTGAAGTTGTTAAATAGAGAACACATTTCCATTACAAGAATGTAATGGTGTAAATTTCCATTCTGGGTCTTGAAACACATCAGAAACTGTCTCATCATACTTTGTTAATTAAAAAAGTAAAGAGGTCCTTCGTGTAGACAATCCTCTTCCTTTCCCGTAAGGAAATGCAACAATGCATTTCTTTTTCCTTTTCTAATAAGCAATGCAGTCTTATTGGCTAGCATTCGAACTCCCTTTGGTTCAGAGAGGACAGAGTCGAAACAGGACAAGAATGCAGGGTCCACCCTAGCTACATTTGTGTTTTTAATTAGATTTCTTATGGACTCGAAGACAAGAAAGTGGGAAAGAAAAGGAAGTATACATTGAGGTAAAGTTGTTCTTAAGCATCGGGGTTTTGAGGTCAAAAACTCCAGCCCAATCCCAGCTCTACCACTGGGTGATTCTGGGAAAATCACCTAACCTCTCTGAGCCTCTGTACCAGTTGGGTGGAGATCATGATTGTGCCTGTCTCACAAGGTGGCTATAGGGATAGAGACGTTTACATACAGCACAGTGAAGCACTCAATACACAATAGCTCTTGCTAATGGAGTAGTAGTGATATTAGCAGCAGTAGTCGTTAAAGACAGTGATATTATCGTAAAATCTCTGCCATAAACCAGCAAATAGGGTCCAACATTCAACCTTGTAAATTGTAGGATTGCATTATTGCAAGGCTAAACGTGATGACTAGGTGATTCGAGACAGCTAGCAGGTCTCCATTTTCAGGAGTCCGGTTGCATCAGTAAGATTCATCTGGCTCCCAGGCAAAGCTTGGCATCTCTCAGTGAAAGTTGTCCACCCCATTTCAATAGTTTTACTCATCTCTCAGTGCTTCTATGCCCACCTCAGAAAGCTAACCCGCCCCTAATTGAGAATGGAGCAGGGTGGGCTATGGGAGTCAATCACCAATTGAATTATATTCCTGGCAATCATGAGATTTTGCTGTGGTAATAGAAAAAGTAAAATGTTTTCTATACGTTGTTTTATTTTCATACTGTGTACCTAGTATTTTCATACTGTGTACCTAGTTTTTTGAATGTGGTTAAATATTAAAGTTTTTCTGTCTATCCACGTATGCCAGTGTTGTGTTTGGCTTATTGCTTCTAAGAGGGCAAGGACCTTTCTGTTACTTTTGATTTCTATAGCTCATCACCGACAGGCCTTAAGTGATGGTGGCAACGTTTTTCAGTGCAGTCGGGAGGGCTGTTAATAAATAAGATTGTTCCTTTCCCACAGTCGGGGTCAGAGGCTATAGTTTAAAAGATATCTGTAGCTTTCCAATGCTCATAGGTTATTTGGAGTAAGACTTTCTTACCCCCCAGCCACCCGCACCAGATTTGTCAAGTTCATGAAGATGTTTTTCATCGCCTTGGCTGATTACATGGGTCAAAACAGAACAGAAACAAATCGACCCCACGCTATAACAGGGAGACCCCTGTGGACCTCCAGAGACACGAAGAAGCCTAATAGGCTTGGTCCACATTTTAGAGGTATTAGTTAACTAGATCTCAGTTGCTCCAAAGGTCTCCAGACAAACTAAATGCCCTTCTACAGAGGAGATCTCTCGAGGGCAGAAATGGAGTTCTCGTTCAAATGACTACCACCTCTCAGGGCAATTCAAATACACAGCAGTGTAACATCTTTGCATTTAACGGACTGACAGCACATATGGGTGCATAGCAACGTGACCGACCAGTTTCAAGTTGAAGTCATCCCATTATTAGCAAATGTGCAAGCGCTGACAGAGATAGGTGGCTCATTTGTCATGGCCTGCATTGGCTTGTGTAAAATTTTGTCCCTCTCACACCACGTTAGCTACGGCTTAGTCTCAGTTCCTCTGTTGTTTCCATCTCCTCCTTCCAGATTCGGCTTTGGAACTGGTCAGTATCTGAGTATCTGAGCCACAGGGCGGCAAAGCTGAGTCCCTAGGGTCTTTGTTTTACAACAGTGAGCTCAGAAGGCCAAGGTGTGGCCTCAAGGTGTGGAGACACATTTTTCACGTGAGGCTTGTGGAAGCATTCCCCCAGACTTCTGGACCCGACCCATACGTTTCTTATACGCTTTTAGGCTTATACTAAGAGATTTATTGGTTAGCTATGTAGCTTTAATGAGTTGTGGGACTTTAAAAGCACCCCCCCACACACACACACTCATACTCTCTCTCACACACACACTCTTTCACACACTCCTTTCTCTCTCTCACACACACACACACACACGCATGCACGCGCACGCGCGGCACACACACTTTTATTTAGAATCCATCTACAATACCAGTTTGCTTTTTGGTTAGATGGACCCCTGTTGATCATGTAGGTGAGGATGGAGATATGTTTTCCTTTTATCATTTGAAAGGCTTTCTCCCAATCAAAGTATTTACAAACTATCATCACCACCAGTAGTGGTTATTGGGAGCTCTGGGGTGAGTCATTAATCTGCAATATTTCCATCACCTCTGCACACTACAATGATAAGGAACAAAACCCAATTCTCTGTAACTCACAGTCTGTAAACCCTAAACTAAGTTCCACAAGCCTATAACATGGACACATATACTGTCTGTATCTGGGGCTTATTAAGTGAAAACTGAAATGCTTGGCGCTTGATTCATTGAAAAACCTTCACCTGTCCTCTTCCTCGCCCTGTCTATTCCTCGTTCTGTGTTGAATTAGCGATGAAGTAATACACTTTGGTACAATTTCATGGATAGAATTGTATAACCTCGGGGCGCCTGGGTGGCTCAGTCGATGGGCGTCTGCCTTCAGCTCAGGTCATGATCCCAGGGTCCTGGGATCGAGCCCCGCATCGGGCTCCCTGCTCGGCGGGAAGCCCGCTTCTCCCTCTCCCTCTCCCCCTGCTTGTGTTCCCTCTCTCACTGTCTCTCTCTCTGTGTCAAATAAATAAATAAAATCTTTACCAAAAAAAAAGTGTATAACCTCTACACATCCAAATTAAAATGAAAGTATTTAACATTGTAGGCGCTACTAAATAATCAACAGTATATGCATGTATGTCTTATTGACAATTTTATATTTCCTGTAAGTTCATAACATAAAGCCTCTCAACTTGATTCCTTGCTATAAACTGAGCATTGTCTCTGATCATGACTGCATGTACATTATTGGGCATGAAAAGCTGAGATAAGCAGAAGTGATGATATAATTCCCACCTGTAGCTATGAATTGGTAGGTCTGAGTGTAATTTTATCGGCGGCAATAGGCACTCACATTGCAGTTACTCTGAACAATTGACCAGAAATATGGACAGGTGTCAAGGTCACCATGAAAATAAAAAATGGGTCTGGTATGCTGTGTTGGTGTTACTGAGAGGAAGGGAGGAAGGAAGGGAAAAAGGAGGGAGGGAGGAAATTGCATATCATTCATCTGGCATTTATTATCCATTGACTTATTTTAGTTATTTACCTTTTCCTTTTTTCTTGAGAATTTAATAGAATAGACAGGTGCAGGGGAAAAAATCTAACAAAAAACAGGAAACCTACTACCTACAATAGGAAATTACTAACATTTTTGTCATTTTGGCCTTATGTTTCTTAAATAAAATAAATCGAGCATTGCATGTGACATTGAAGTGCTCTTTGTACCCATCCCAAATTCTATTTCACTTCCCTCCATCCACACATACACACTCTCTAGGGGCCACCAACAACATGAGTTTAATGGGCATCCTTCCTTTGCTCTTTTATTATAATCCATTCATATGCATATATATGTATTTACAAACAGTATCTAACATGTTCTTGTTTTAAACATTTACATAAATGGTACACATGACATATTCTGCTACCTACTTTTTTCACACAAAGCAATGAGAAACATCTAGCTCTATCATGTATTAACTATTTTATGATATTCTCTTGCTGGGGGCAAAACATGTTATTTTTTCTTATATTTCATTTTCTACTGATGGTCATTTAGGCAACTTTGATTTTTCTATATGGCATGCAGTGCTTCCCTCCGCTGGGATGTCAACGCCATTAGAACAGGGATTTATATCTGCTTTGTTCAATGATAGAGCCCCAGCACACAGAGCGGTGCCAGGTGTAGAGCCGGAACTCAATAAATAGGTGTCGAATGAATGACACAATGAACATTATTGTACATGCTTCCATGAACGCATGGATAAGAGCCTATCTTGGGTATATCCCTCGATACAGTAAAAGATCTATACTTGCTGGCAGTCTGTTATAAGCAATTTGAGTTTCATTAGGTATTGCTCCCTAATTACTCTCCTAATACACTTCCGCAAGTATTCCCTGTTCCTCACATTCTAACCAGCTGTTGGCATTATCAGATATTTTATTGATTTTTTTTTTGCCATTCTGATGAATTATAAGCAGTTTCTTACTAAGGTTTTAAATTTGCATGATTTTAAAAAAGATTTTATTTATTTATTTGAGATAGACAAAGAGAAAGAGAGAGAGCACAAGCAGGGGTGAGGGGCAGAGGGAGAGAGAGAAGCAGCCTCCCCGCTGAGCAGGGAGCCCGAGGTCGGGCTCAACCCCAGGACCCTGAGATCATGACCTGAGCCAAAAGCAGATGCTTAATCAACTGAGCCACCCAGGTGCCCCTGCATGGTTTTGTTTGTTTTTTTTACTAGCAGTATGGTGGAGCATATTTTCATGTTTATTGACCAATTACATTTTCCTTTTCTTAAATTAAAAAAAGTAAAATAAATTTTCCAGCTTTATTGAGATATTAGAGACATATCACAGATGTAATTTAAGGTGTACAATGTGATGATTTGATACACATAGTTTATTGGGAAAGGATTACCACAATAAGGTCAGTTAACACCTCTATCCCCTTATGTAATTACCATTTTTGTTGGAGATAACATTTAAGATCTACTCTCTTAACAACCTTGGATTATATGATGCGTTACTATTAACTATGGTCACCATGCTGTATGTTGGATCCACAGAACCTACTCATCTTATAATAGAGAGTTTATACCCTTTGACCAACACCTCTCCATTTCCTACCCCCACCCTGCCCCGGCATCCACCATTCTACTTTCTATTTCTATGAGTTCAGCTTTTTAAGAGTCCACGTATAAGTGAGAACATACAGTATTTGTCTTTCTCTGTCTGACCTATTTCACTTAGCATGATACCCTCGCGGTCCATCCATGTTGTCACAAGTAGCAGGATTTCCCTCTTTTTATAGCTGAATTGTATTCCATTTTGTGTGTGTGTGTGTGTGTGTGTGTGTGTTTGTCTGTGTGTGTGTATCACATTTTCTTTATCCACTTACCCGACAATGAACACTTAGGTTGTTTCCATGTCATCACTATTGTAAATAATGATGCAATGAACATGGGGCAGGGTGCAGACATCTCTTCAAAATAGTGTTTTCATTTCCTTCAAATAAATACCCAGAAGTAGGGTTGCTGGATCATAGGGCAGTTCTATTTTTAATTTTTTGAGTAACTTCCATATTGTTTTCCCTAGTGGCTTCAATTTCCATTCCCACCAAACGTATACAAGGGTTCTGTTCTCTCCACATCCTCATCAACACTTGTTACCTCTTGTCTTCTTGAGGAAAGCCATTCTAACAGGTGTGAAGTGATATCTCACTGTAGTTTTATTTTTCTACTTGCCCATTTTGGAACTGCTTCACTCAGGCCTCCCAAGAGAACTTCATGGTTTTATTATGATGACTGTATCCAGAGTTCCTGCAATAAACTTAACCTCAGCTCAAAACTGGGAATCCCATTCCAAACCTGAGCTTGTATTTGAAGTTTCAAAGTGATTCCAAGAACTAGGTGCAAATGGGTGGAGTCCTCCTAGAGTGAGGCCTTCCTTAGGTGGTAAAGACAGGGTGAGGCCTGTAAGCCTAAAATTGTACTGCTCAGGCGTGAACCACCATCACAGATGCTCAGGTCATTATCTCACCTAGACCAGGTTTTAGAAAAAGTGTGAGGTGGGAAACCTTTGCCTTCCACTCACATACCTCTATTTTCAGGGCCTCTTCACCCTTCAAGCACCTAGTCCTCTTATGTTGTTCCAAATCTCTCTGAAGAGAAAGAGAACCGATGTGATCAACTCAATCGCACTGATACGGATATAGGCCGACATTGACCCTGTCACTCTTCATGTATTCATTCATTCATTCAACAAATACTTATTAAGTACCTACTATACAAGGTACTGTGCTAGGCTCCATGTAGTCCCCTCTCGCAAAGGAATCTACCCATACCTGCCTATTAAAATCTTATCCATAGTTCAAGGTTATTTGGAATGCTTCCCCAACCCTCCCTACTACAGCTTTCTTCTAAAGGCCCAAACACCTCTCTTACCCTTGATTTATAACAGCTGATAGGCTCTCTTTAGTCCCCACCACAAAATTCCAGCACAGGAACCATCACGAACAAAGCCACAGCAACAGATACGTGCATTGGATCGTTGTGAGAAGATGAACAGACCATCTGGGTTGGAGCACCGGCTTTCTGGTAAAGAATAAGGGAGAACGTTTGCAAGGGATTCAGATCAGCATCTCCTCTAGAGCTTTGAACAAAGCTTTGAAGATCAGTAGTTTTCCAACAATCAAAATTTAACAGGTGGTAGGTGCTCCAGGAAGAGGGAATGACCGAGGCTTGCGGTTCAGAAAGAAATGGGGCATGATTGAAGCAGAGCAAATAATCCTGTTTGGCTGGGGTAAAAGGTACATATGCAAATGAGTAATAGAACATGAGCTTAGAGAATAGATGGGGATTCTATTGTGGAGGTCTTTGAAAACACGGCTGGGGATTTGGAGGCTAAATTAGGTGGAATCATTTGGGGACATAGAAAAAAAAATGTCCCCTTGTGACCTAAGACATCAGTGGTGTCCGTGGCAACAGAAAAGGATTTGAGTGGTGGCAGTATAAAGTTAATGTAAACAAGGATAAAAACTGTGAACCTGACGTCATTAGACACACATTAACACGAGATCTAGGGAACACTCCTTGCAACTTAAACAAGGTGGTTTTATGACCAATAGGAGGAAGTATTTCTTGACCCAGCAGGAAGTATGCATATGGGACCTATTATTGCAGTGGGATATGCAGAGAAAAAGAAAATAAATAGAGATTCGTGATTTATAGGTCTATAGCAGTGAGCTAGTTTCTGAAGAAATCACTGAGGGAGAGCAGAATGTGCCACCCCCAAAATACAGTACTTTGGCATATGGTTTTGAATTAAAGGTACTTGAGAAACAGCCATTGCAGGAAGGACACTCTGATTCTTCTTTTTCTCCTGAAAGCAGGAAATAAATCTCCCATGAGAAGGTATTCTCCCTATACCTCCCTAAACCCTATTCTTATCTGGTGATAAGGATACCATCTTATCCTTTTAATCTGTCTTATGTCCATGTAATTATTGGACCCGCCAAAGAACCCTGAGCTCACTAGTCTGTGAGGCCAGCTTGAATGGCGGACTTATGGGGCCTATGCTTCCTGTCCTACCCTCTGGTTTTCCTCCTTATGGCAAGTGACACAAGGGACAGAGACAAAGGAACACCGTGACCATCTCTGGGAGGAAAGGGATCAATAAGAAAAAAGAGTACTCATAACCAATCTTTACCAGAGTTGCTCTACCTAAGGAACTAGTTCACACGAATATTTTCTCCCACTAATCTAAAATTTAGAAAAAGGAGAAAGTAGTCTCAGGGCTCTTGCTTCCAACAGACGCTGCAGGTGGAGATCTGAGAGACTGATGTGGTAAGAACTCTTATCTTCTGCCGGCACTTGTGAGAGGACCCAGGATCTCTCGGCTGCAGCAACCCCCACATGAGCAATATCCAGCCAGTGGAGAGCCCCACATTGGGCACCAAACTGTAAAGGAGAAAAACTCCTAGGTTCTTTGGCCTTAGGTACTCCCTTAATACTATCAAAGAAGAGGGCGCCTGGGTGGCTCAGTTGGTTAAGCGACTGCCTTCGGCTCAGGTCATGATCCTGGAGTCCCTGGATCGAGTCCCGCATCGGGCTCCCTGCTCGGCAGGGAGTCTGCTTCTCCCTCTGACCCTCCCCCTCTCATGTGCTTGCTCTCTCTCATTCTCTCTCAAATAAATAAATAAAAAAAAAAAAAATACTATCAAAGAAGAGAAAGTAGACTTTGAACAGCAATGAGCCCACGTTGAACATAAATTCCCCTGCTTCAGATCCAGCCCCATCTCCTCAGAAAATTCCCATAGCTCCCCAACTCCTCCACCTTCCCCCATAAAATCCCTTAAACACCCAGCTGCAGAGATTTGCAGAGATTTACTTTGATTTACTCCTATAAGATGTACTCCAGCCTCATCTCCAGGCCCAGAGTATACAAGCGACTCGTGTAAATGTTGAAAAGCCAGGAATCAAATTTAGCAGAAGCACCTAGGACTGACAGTAAGGTTCACTTGGCTCTGTCAACTACAGGTCTTCCAAAGCAATGCGCTTTACGGACGTATCCTGGACCCCGCCCCCTACCACAAAGAATTCATGGTCCCTGGACAGCAACAGATCTTCTAAATCATAAAACCCTTTGACCTCCACAATCAGAAGATCCTACCAAATTTCGAGAGAAATTAGAAAGATGAGTGGCCATTCACAAACCAACTCACAGAGACTTGAGTTGGCTGCTGACAGGTAACAGAGAGCCCAGATGGCTCCCTAGAGAAACCCCCCCCCCAAAGGACACAGATGACCAGTATTTCCCCCAGGCACTCCTACAAATAATCATGAAATGAATCAGCTGGAAGCCCAAGTTCTGGGGCTGATAGAAAATAGAAGAGGCTCTCCTCCCTCAGGTGAGTTAGTCTAAGGTTGAATTGTGCACTCAAAAAGAAGGGGAGAGCATCTGAAGGCCTTTATTGAATGCTTTCTACAGACTTTTCAAAGGCAGACTGTACTAAACCCTGAAGTTCCAGAACATAGAAATCTTTTAATTTCTACCCTAGTAGCACATTTTCTTCCTGACAGAAAAGGTAAATTCAAAATAACGCGGTTGGGCACCCTTGTAAGGCACTAAGCATTATAATGGAAATAGCTGCCCAATTCTTTGAAGATAGCTTACAGGAATGCAAGAGGAAAAAAAAGAGTTCAAATCAACAGCTCTTGATTTGCAACTTGAATCTTTTTTTTTTTTTTTAAAGATTTTTTTTTTTTTAATTTATTTATTTGAGAGAGAGAGAATGAGAGAGAGCAAGCACATGAGAGGGGGGAGGGTCAGAGGGAGAAGCAGACTCCCTGCCGAGCAGGGAGCCCGATGCGGGACTCGATCCAGGGACTCCAGGATCATGACCTGAGCCGAAGGCAGTCGCTTAACCAACTGAGCCACCCAGGCGCCCTGCAACTTGAATCTTTAGAGAAACACAAGCCGAACTGTCAGAGCAACTCAACCTCCACTCAGCCCCTTTCTTATTTGCCTCCAGACATTTACAGATATTATAAAAATCAGGATGTTAGAAGTGCAATCATTCTGCACTTAAGAAACAGAAGGTAAAATTTAAATAGTAATTACTATTTATAAAGGTAAAATTAAATAGTAATTACCTTAAACTTTTGATAAGAGGTAAATGTACCCCAAAACTCCTAGGAAAAACTGATTGTTTCTCCGTCCCTTGAAGATGTAAATCTCACCATGCCTTTGAAATGTAAACACCCCAGGGGGTAACTAAAACACTGCCCACAGTCACCTGAAACTGAAGGGAAAAAAGGGAGAAGGAAGCTTTTTATTTTATTTATTTATTTATTTATTTATTTATTAGTTATAGTAGGAGGCTTTTTAAAACACAAGTTGCTATAAAGGCTCCCTTGCCCAAATCTAGGCCAAAGCCTCCATAAGGTTATCTGTTAAGGACAAATTCAAATCTTAAAAGTCTTGGCCAAAAAGACTAGTAAAAAGCTTTAACCATATGAGCAGGTAACTTTACCTTGTTCCATCTGCCAGAGACACAATAATTTATAAACTAGTAAATTTTGTACTGTACCCGATTCGTGGCTGAAGTTTTAGAATGGAAGCTACAGGGTCTGTTGGTGTATTTCATTCATATCATATATATCATACTATATATGATATTTTTCTGCCTCCAGATGGTATTACCAAAATTGATTTGTAAAGAGTTCTATTTAATTAGCTTAAAGACAAATCAGTGCTTATCGAATCAAGTATTTCTAAATCTCAGATATAATAGAAACTAACCCAAATGTTTTTCAAGTTTATGTGATCTAGAATAATTTTCAGTAAATGAAATCTAGTTTAAGTTTGTTGGTTTTAATTAATACAGGCATGTCGTTAGAGTTATCAGCATTGAGTCCAATAGGTTATGTTATCTCTTATAAAATTTGTCATCAGGAAAGATAACAAAATAATGACTGCTTTAATGTTTTATTAAATTTTCATGTGTTATCTAAGTATAACTGTTAAGAACAAGTGAATAGAACAGATGGACCTGTACCTCTGAAACAAATAATACGTTATATGTTAAAAAAAAAAAAAAAGATAGTAGGAAGGGAAAAATGAAGGGGGGGAAAATCAGAGGGGGAGACGAACCATGAGAGACTATGGACTCTGAGAAACAAACTGAGGGTTCTGGGGGGGGGTGGGGGGATGGGTTAGCCTGGTGATGGGTATTAAAGAGGGAACGTTCTGCATGGAGCACTGGGTGTTATACACAAACAATGAAACATGGAACACAACATCAAAAACTAATGATGTAATGTATGGTGATTAACATAACATAATAAAATAAAATTTAAAAAAAGAATAGATGGGGCGTCTGGGTGGCTCAGTCGTTAAGCGTCTGCCTTCGGCTCAGGTCATGATCTCAGGGTCCTGGGATCAAGTCCCGCATCAGGCTCCCTGCTCAGCAGGAAGCCTGTTTCTCCCTCTCCCACTCCCCCTGCTTATACTCCTTCTCTCGCTGTCTCTCTCTCTGCCAAATAAATAAATAAAATCTTTAAAAAAAAAAAGAATAGATGGAAATAGGATAGAGTTTTTAGGTAAACTTTTTAGCAGTGATTGCATTATGATATGTTTACGTAGTTTCCCAAATCTCTTTGGTAATATAAACACTTAGAGTTTTGCTAAGTTAAGGCAAATGATGGGAATTCATTAAATAGCTAGGTCATTTTCAAATAAGATAAAATATAGAAACATTGATTATTGAACATAAGTTTATCCAATTTTGGTTTCTTATCACAGAGAAACTAAAGATATTTGGATCTGTCAGTAAACATATCTGATCTGATAAATATTTTAAAAAAAACTATACTATGAGAAAGCATAAGCTTCTAGAGATGATGAAAAACATTAATAAGTTCTCCAATCTAAACAATGTTGGCATAACAGTTCACAATTGCTTACTTAGTCTTCACTAGAAACTAAGTTTTCCAAGGGATAAAAGTTCTACTATATTTCATTAAAACTACTAGAAATAAGGGAAACAATTCTGTATACAAGGAAAGTAGGATGTATTTTTGGCTAAGAAAAGGTATGAGGTATGGAAATGTTTTTTTTTATTTAAATTTAATTAATTTGGGGCACCTGGGTGGCTCAGTTGGTTAAGCGGCTGCCTGAGATCATGCCCCATATTGGGCTCCCTGCTCAGTGGGAAACCCACTTCTCCCTCTCCCTCTGCTGCTCCCCCTGCTTGTGCTCTCTCACTTGCACTCTCTCTCTCAAATAAATTTAAAAAATAAAAACTAAAAATAAATTCAATTAATTAACATACAGTGTATTATTAGTTTCAGAGGTAGAGTTCGGTGATTCATCAGTCTTATATAATACCCAGTGCTCATTACATCACGTGCCCTCCTTAGTGTCCATCACCCAGTTACCCGATCCTTCCACCCCTGTCCCCTCCATGGAGATGTATTTTTAAGGGAAAAGAAAGTAAATTTTATCCTAAAGTGAAGCTGGTTATTTCAGAATGGAAAAGAAGAAGATAAAGGACAAACCATGAACATAGAAATTTGGTGGGGGAGAGAGAGAAAGAGGGATTGGGAATTTTACCTTGTGTAATCAAGCTGGCTAAAATTGAACTGTTATATATGAGTTTTTAAAATAAGCTTTACTATCGGGGCACCTGGGTGGCTCAGTCGTTAAGCGTCTGCCTTCGGCTCAGGTCGTGATCCCAGGGTCCTGGGATCGAGCCCCGCGTCGGTCTCCCTGCTCCGCGGGAAGCCTGCTTCTCCCTCTCCCACTCCCCCTGCTTGTGTTCCCTCTCTCGCTGTGTCTCTCTCTGTCAAATAAATAAATAAAATCTTTAAAAAAAAATAAAAAAATAATAAATAAATAAAATAAAATAAAATAAAATAAGCTTTACTATCAATCGTGTACTCATGTAAAACTGGAACTTAATTTTCTTCATTTGCTAAAAGGACAAAGTTCTCTTAGACTATTGATCTGCTCCTGATAAGAGATTGTGTAAGACTTTTCTTTACCTTTTAAATAATCTACCTAGAAAACAAAGTTTCTGTGTTTTATCAAAACAATCTCCTGTGCTTCGTGTTGTCTTTGTTAGGTCTTTGATTACTAAGGAAACTGAGGGTTTTTTATTAAAAAGAGATAAGGTCTTTTACAATTATGTAATTTTCTGTATTTGCCTGCAACGTCTTTGTCACTTAGGTTAAATAAATAAATAAGTATTGTTTCATAGTGACCTCTGATCCTATCTAATAAAGTGTTTTAAGACCTTTTTGATATTTTTGACAAACTTCTTAAAATCAAATTCTAACTTTGGGATTTTGCAGAGGGTCCTCGGATCATCTCAAAAGATTTCTTCTCTTTCCTTATAAAAAGGGAGATGTTAAACTAACTAGGCATATTTGATATGTTAAATTACATGGGAAACATTGTAAAATAAGAAGTAATACTAAGCCTACTTTATGTGGTATATGTATAGGTATATGTCATAAATGTTCCAGAAATTTATGAAATTCCTAGAAATAGGATGTCCTGGTATAATGTTATCATTTATAATTCTAGTTGTTATCTTGAAATGTGTGTCACCGAAATAACTAAATTTCTTTGTCAATTGCATTGTAATGAACTCTAATTAGATCTTTCACCATGCCATTTTTAACTCGTATATCATTTACAGACTGTTTTATTTCAATGCTTTTGCAAAAGTGTTCCTATAAAACTGCTTCATCTTCAGAAAGATTAATGGAAAGGACTTTGAGAAGTACTCCAGAATACAGGTTTCTGATAACTTTAAGATCATCAAACTGAACTGGGTAAGAATTTCCAGAACTAGTGGAAAAACTAGATTTAATTAGAATAAATATTAAGTACCTGGGACTAAATGAACTGAGGAGGAGTATTATAATTTTTATGACTTTTTGTTTGAAACATTGCATTTAAAAATGTTTCATTTTTCCAGATTTAAGGAAAGCTTTTTACCTTTTCTCTTCAGCTATCTATAATTTACAACAATTTGGTAAATTACACCTTTGTAAGCAGAATTGAAACAATTACTTTTTTCCCCTACCACATACCTCCAGAATTTGAAAACTCTTAGTGGGTATTCTTATTTTTATGGCAATATAGTTATTTGCATAAATTTAGTGAGAATCTGTTCTCATAATGAGCACAACTGGAAACATTGCTTACATAACTAAGGCTTTGACTGGAATGTCATATTTGAGAGAGATATACCTAAACTCAGATATGACCAGACAGCTTTAAGGAACTAATGTTGACTTTATGGATCCAATAAAGCCCCTTGGAAAAATCAGCCTAGTACCTTGCTTATAGGGTTCCCAGGTGAGTAAGAAAGGTCATTTCCTGGCAGGCACAGGAACCTCAGGATATTTTAGGGGTCTCAAGAAGAGAGGAACTGACCCATATTTATAGGAGTTGTAGTTGAAGTGTGATGGTGAGTCCTTGGCTTGGCTTCTAGCCTCAAGAGGCTTTAAGAAGTCAATCTGAGATTCCTTATGAAAAGTTCCCACGAAGCAGATTTAAAAGAGCCTACATGGTCGATCACTATTCATGCTGCACTTATGTAAATAATCAGACCAAGTTTATTAAACTTATGCTGAATTTTCAAACAAATTAGTCTTATTGCAGTTATTGTTGATAGACATGGGGAGTGATTTGATTTTGTTGTCTACCATAACCTATCTGGATCCTGAGTTTTTTTAGTTTCTCCAGCATTTGGCTATAACTCCCAAACTAATGTTTCCAATGTTCTCCCACTTTTCTGATTTGGAGAACTAAAACTGCCCCTTTCCAGAAGCCACACAAACTAAAATGGAACAACTTGATATAAACTTCAGAGAAATCACTGCAACAGCTCATATGTGGACAATCTTCATGCCTGTTGCTATGTAGCCACTCAGGAAGATCACCTGAGACATTCACACTACAAACCAGGAAAAATCTGTCAGATTGCCACTTCCTGCCCTCAGTCCATCTAAAACTGCTTCTAGCTGGACATCTAGAAATCTCCTCAACTGGCTGCCTTCAGAACTCAGAAACTAGAATTATAGTCTGCCCCAATCATTAACCATTGTTTTTCTTTTGTTTCCATAGAAATGCCTCTTACTAAATACCTGATTGTTTGCACAATATAAGCCTAACTTTAGGAGCCCACCTGCATCACTGCATCCTAAATAAATTTAAATGAATTGACCTATTGTCAAGAACAAGAGACTGGCTCAATAATAAGGAGCAATCTACCAACTCAACTTGTAGATAGTGAAACTCTGGGAAGTTTCAAGAGCAGGACTGAGGGAGACTGGAATATGCCACCCCAAAATATACCACTATGGCATACTGATTATTTTGAATTAAAGTTACTTGAGAAAACAGCCTGTGCAACAAAGATATTCTGACCTTCATTTGTCCCTCTGAAAGCAGGAAATAAATTTCCCATGTGAAGTTATCCTCTTTATACCAGGAAGGTAGAAGGCATCCTTATCACCAGAGATAAGGAATTCAAGGCCAAGAAGGCTGTTTAAACAAACCTTGTTAATGTCTCACTAATTTACTACAACAAGCCAAAACTTATTTATCTTCTCAATTCTTCACAAACTTATTGTCTCTTTGTCTATAAAGTATAAAATGCGGTTGCTTTGGTCACTGTTTTGAGCCTCATATCTTGGGGCTCCCATACGTACAAAATTAATTTTGTTTTTTTTCCTATTAATCTGTTTTATGTCAATTTATTGAAGGGAAGAAGGGAAAAGTTTTCCTTTCCTACAGCATAAGGCAGACAATTATATTTTCCCATAAAATCCGTGGCATCATCAGGTAAGTCCACGAAAGAATGGGATATAAGGAGACCTTGCACTGAGAGAGGGCTAAAAGGACATGGAAGCAGATGAAAATTTTAAAAATCAAGGAATAAGTAGTCAGTTGCAACTTGCCATAGACAAGAATGGATCCAGAAATAAATTGTCACTAGAAGAGCAGGAAACTAGCATCAGGAGAAAGAAAAGGAGCACATTAATCAATCCAATAAGTCCCAACATTGACAATAGAATCAGTGGGAAACATAGCAGGGAATAAGCAGGAGTTAAAAAAAAAAAAAACCCCACAGAAAATTTGAGGAAGTCACTTCATAGTGCTACTTCCAGTAAGAGTCTTGGGATAAATAATATTGTAGTTCTCCCCTTTCTTAGGCAAAGAATATAAAAACCTTTGAAAATATGAATTAGTCGCAAAAGGCCTCAAGGGAGTGTGGGGGAGAAGAGAGAGCTAAATCTCAGATATTTGTTTGCTTGTGAATGCAGATACATGAACTACTTTTCTTCTCCCTCAAAGACTGTCTTCCTGGATTAATAGCCATCTGCCACCTTCAAAGCAATGGTTCTCACGTATATTAAGAAAGAATGTGTTAGCAGAAGGAGGATTTCTCTAAGAGGTCTAGGAAAAGGAACCAAAAGAGGGATCTCCAACACCATCCAGTGTAGACACAGCCTGAACCAGAAGACTCAAGTATTTGGGTCCTTATTGTCAGTCCTATTCCTACAAAGGTGATAGAAGTAAGATTTCTAGTTAGATGCTACAAAACCACTACAATCATTCAGCTAACTCCTCTTACTCTGTTCTATGTTCAAAAGCTATGTTATCAGAGAAGCCATGTCAAGCTATCTACCTAAATAGCAACTCTCCAAAAGGTTGCTCTTTGTGCTGCTTTGTTTTTCTTTACAGTACTTTTCATTATCACTTGTTCACTCTCTCTAGCAGATAGAACGTAAGTTCTATGAGGGCAAGAATTTCTGTCTGTTTTGTCCACTATTAAATCTCAAGCACCTTGAACAGTGCCTATAAATTTAAAAGATACTTAATAAATTTCTCGAGTATGTGAATGAATGAATGAATGAATGCCATCAGGAAAGAGGGAAAATTATCTTATAGTTCTTATAATCAGTAGCAGAATAGGAAAATAGAAGGTCTATGGGTGGACATACGGTGGCAATTATTATGTCCTACCACTCGAAATCAGTAGATGCCAATCTTCTTTCTGCCAGAATACACTTGACAGTTGAGCAATATATCACATAGGAAATACCCAGCTCCCTACCTGTTACTTCATCCCTTTCTCATCTACTCAAGAAAGTATATCAAAATACAAGTGAGGGAGGTACAGCAAAAGAAACAATTAACAAAGTAAAAAGGAAACCTACAGAAAGGGAGAAAATATTTGCAAACTATATACCTCATAAGGGGTTGATATCCAGAATATATAAAGAACACCTACAACTCAACAACAACAATAACAATAAAATCCAATTTAAAAATGGACAAATGACTTAAATAGACATTTCTCCAAAGAAAATATACAAATGGACAATAAGCATGTGAAAAGAGCTCACCATCATTAATCATCAGGGAAATGAAAATTAAACCACAATGCAATATCACCTCAAACCCATTAGGAAAGCTACTATTTAAAAAAAAAAAAATGAAAATAGCAAGTGTTGGCAAGGATGTTGAGAAATTGGAACTCTTACACACTGTGGGTGGGATTGTAAATTGGTGCAGCTGCTATGGAAAACAGTATGGAAGTTCATTTAAAAATTAAAACTAGAACTATCATATGATCCAGAGATCCCATTTCTGGATATATATCAAAAAAAATTGAAAACAGGTCTTTGAAAAGATTTTTGCACACCATGTTCATTGCAGCATTATTTGCAATAGTGGAAAGGTGGAAGTAATCCAAATGTCCTTCAACAGATGAATGAATAAAGAAAATGTGGTATATAATATATATATATATATATATACACACATATATATACACACACACACACACACACTATGGAACATTATTCAGCCTTAAAAATGAAGGAAACCCTGTCATATGCTACAACATGGAGGAACTTTAAGGACATTATGCTAAGTGAAATGAGCCAATCACAAAAAGACAAATACCGCATGATCCCACTTGATATAAGTTATCTAAAGTAGCTACTCTCTTAGAAACTGCAGGTTGAATGGTGGTTTCCAGGGGCTAGGGTTGGGGGGAATGGGTAGTTAGTTGCTTTTCAATGGATATAGTTTCCATTTTGCAAGATAGAAAAGTTCTAGGGATCTGTTGCCCAACAACGTGTATATAGTTAACACTGGTGTACAGTTTAAAAATGGTTCAGATGGTAAATTTTATGTTATGTGTTTCTAGCACAACGACCAAAAAATACAAGTGAGGGAAAGGGTGTTATTAATGGAGCAGTGTTGAACCTGCTGTAAATTAGTTCTTAAGAAAATCATTTCCCATATTATCTCACTTATATGTGGGATGTAAAAAACAAAAACAAAAAGCAAACTCACAGATCCAGAGAACAGACTGGTGGTTGCCAGAAGGGGAAGGAGGGAATGAAGTGGGTGAAGTGGATCAAAAAGCTACAAGTGTCCAGTTATAAAATAAGTAAGTCACAAGGATGTAATGTACAGCATGGTGGTTATAGTTACTAATACTGTATTGAATATTTGAAAGTTGCTAAGAGAGTAGATCTTCAAAGTCTTCATCACAAGGAAAAAAAAGAAAAAATTGTAACTACATATGGTGATGGATGTTAACTAGACTTTTAATGGTAATCATTTTGCAACATATGAACATGAGATCATTATGTTGTGCACCTGAGACTAACACAATCTGATATGTCAATTATACCTCAATTAAAAAAAAAAAAAGATAGGTCCACATGCCCCATTCTACTCCACATGTTGGCAGCCTCTGGCCTTATTTTTTCCTTTTTAGGCCAAGGATCTCTAGCTGCTTAGTCAGATCAGTAATATAAGCTTTGGTTGGATCAGGAATAACATCCACGGGGAGCTTTAGGGAGATGGATTCTGAAGCCACTTCTATAAGAGGGAGGAAAAAACAATAGAAACAATAGAAGGTGGAAATAGTGGGAGTTGTCAAGCTCAAACCATAGAAAAACTTTCCATAATCCAGGGTTTTCTATACCCAGTGCTTTCTGTGGAATAGAGGCAGATTTTTTTAACCTAATCACAGTGATCTTTGCCAAAAATTACTTCCAAAGAGAAAGAAATCACTCCCAAACTTCACAGATTTAACCATATTTAGTAATAAGTGATTACAGTTAATGTCTCCCAATTGTTTCTAACACCAGTGTGTTACCTCTGCTTTAAAACACCCAACCAGAGGATTGCTGGAGGGAAGGTGGGTGGGGGGATGGGGTAACTGGGTGATGGGCCTTAAGGAGGGCACTTGATTTAATGAGCACTGGGTGTAATATGCAACTAATGAATCACTAAATTCTACCTCTGAAACTAATAAAAAAAAATACCCAAACAGCTTGGTCAGAGGAGCATTATATACAACATTTCTGGAAACAGAGGAAAAAATCACTTGAGAATAAGATAGTAGATATTCAGCATGTTCATCTTTTGTTTTTTTATTAAACCTATGGAATCACAGGTAGTATTTGTCACTGCCTAATTTTGTTTGGTCTGCAATTTTCTTTCCAGAGATGATCCCTAGTGAAATTGAATTTCTGACATTGTAATAATATGTCTTTACTAGGAACATTAGATGAGATTTTTTTTTTTATTTGCCCTCTTAAAACTCATGACATTTTACGTTGGGTTTTATATGTATTTTTTTTATTGTTATGTTAATCCCCATACATTACATCATTAGTTTTAGATATAGTGTTCCATGATTCATTGTTTGTGCATAACACCCAGTGCTCCATGCAGAACGTGCCCTCCTCAATACCCATCACCAGGCTAACCCATCCTCCCACCCCCCTCCCCTCTAGGACCCTCAGTTTGTTTTTCAGAGTCCATCGTCTCTCATGGTTCTTCTCCCCCTCCGATTTCCCCCCCTTCATTCTTCCCCTCCTGCTACATTCTTCTTCTTCTTTTTTTCTTTCTTAACATATATTGCATTATTTGTTTCAGAGGTACAGATCTGAGATTCAACAGTCTTGCACAATTCATAGCGCTTACCAGAACACATACCCTCCCCAGTGTCCATCACCCAGTCACCCCATCCCTCCCACCCCACCCCCCACTCCAGGTTTTATATGTATTTTTAAAAACCTTTTAAAGACATCTCTTGAATTTGGGGCTTTAGCTTCTTAGAAGCAGTGCTTTCCTTTTCCTGGATTAAAAATGGAAACCTGTTCTTGACAAGATTTCAGCAATTTTTTCTCTGTCCATCAGGAATTTTCTATAATAAAGTTCTAATGTATAATGATAACAAATCACTCTCCATATTTCTAATCTGATTTGGCATAAGTACCATGACAGCTCATGGTGGATATGCTCCTGGAAAATGCACAGAAGCCTGACTAAGAATTCTGGAAGATGTGACTTTCTCAGGACACACCAGTCCAACACTTTCCTCACTCCCTTGTCCCTGTAGCAGTTCCACACATATGGGGTGATCATTGAGATTTGCTGAATTCTAGGATTTACAGACTGAGTTATTGTTTTGATATATGCCTAAAGTTCCCTAAACCAAGACTACATCTGGGTACAAATGCAAACAAATGGAAGAACATTCAGGCAGTAACTAGGCATTTTCACATTTGCTAAACAGCTCTCAAAAAGCCATTCATTCTTGCCAGCTGTATTACAAGTTGGCCTCTCTGAGGCTAACCGGAGAATCAGTGTACAAAGTCTTAAGTTAGGCCCTTCATGTCTAGAAAGCCCAGTTTAATTTCCATAGCAGTGGTAACTCTAAAATGAGGCCCCAAAATGCCCACATTATTTTAATTAGATTTCATCAAAAACTCATCACAACCAGAAATACACATGCTCTCACTTGAGATAGGAGCTGTGACTACTTTGTTGGTACAAAGTCCCTCATTTGGTGTGAGAGAGATGAGCCCGGTACTGTGTACTCATTGAGACTCGAGCCTCTTCCTGTAGGTTGAACTGTGGGAAATGTACATGACCTATCTGAGCCACACTGTTTCCTCCGTATAGAAATGGGAGGCAATAATAGCTATCTGCTAAAATTGTAAAGATTTCAAACGAAGTATGCAAAGGGCCACAAACAGTAGCTAATAGATAGTAGAAGCTTAATAAATGGTAACCCCTACACCATTCTGAAATGGCAGTGTGGCAAACATTTTGAGAAGAAAACCAGATTGGGAAGAAATTGTCTTACCTTACTTACTTATACTTGGTAATACTTTATCATGGTTTCAAATTAAACAGACTTACTGAGATAACTCTGGCTATTAAAATGCAATCTTTTCCAGTAATTGGTTAGAAAAAAAAATGTGTTTCACTCCTTAGGCAAATACAAGGCTCTTGTAAAATCTTTATTTTAAATCAACAGATGACTTAGCACCGATTTCTTTAAAGTTCAGTTCAGATGAATTAACATCTGAACTGTCTACATAACACATTATTGGAAAACATATCCACTAAGGCAATAAGATGGGGCAATTTTCCATTTTGTGCTACATTTAAGATTGATGTTTTCACATATTTCAGCTACTCTCCTTGTTTCAGGTTTGACCCGCCCTTGAAAGAAGATAGTGTGAACCATCTTTAGTGGGCCTGCTTAGAGGAATGGTACTAGAGTTTCAGTTACAAAAGGCTAGAGTCAGATTGGGGTGTCTTGAGATATCCAGGAGTAGAAAGAACCATAGAGCGAATATTAGCCAGAGTTCTTCAAGAGCTCTGAGACTGAGTCACAGGCATGCAAGATTGGTAAGTCTAAAGGACTGAGAACTCGGGAAAATGCCAAGGATCAGGAGCCAGGAAAAGATTGAGATGAAATAGAAGTTCATGAGTGAATTGAGAAAAAAATTTGGCCATTACTGTAAAAAGTAAAACGTACTTAAAATGGGATACTTGATGAGATTTGCTGACTTAAAGACATAACATTGGGGTAGACACCTTCAGAAAAGTTTCCACTCGGGGATGCCTGGGTGGCTCAGTCAGTTAAGTGTCTCTCTTCAGCTCAGGTCATGGTCTCAGGGTCCTGGGATCACCCCGCATGAGGCTCGCTGCTCAGCGGGGAGTCTACTTGTCCCTCTCTCTCTCTCTGCCCCTCCCCCTGCTCGTTCTCTCTGTCTCTCTCTCTCTCAAATAAATAAATAAAATCTTAAAAAAAAAAAAAAAGAAAAGAAAAGAAAGAAAAGTTTCCACTATGAGACCATAGAAGAACTTTGGCCAGAATGCCCACCTAGCCATGTGGTTAGCTCAACTAGTTAAAGGTGGGCTAATAAAAGATTTGATTTTTGCTTAACCAATAAACAATTTTCTTCAGTTGTTATTAGTTGAGCACATGTTATATGACAGGAAAGTGATACACATTACCCCATTTGGTCCTTACAACAACCTATGGGGTAAGTACTATTATTATCAGTACTTTAGAAACAAGAAAAATAAGAATCCGATAAGTTAAGTAACTTGCCCAAGGTCACTGGATACTAAGTGAGGACTCAGGATTTGAGCCCTAGTTTGTCTGATTTCAAAACCCATGCTTTTTAGCTATTATGTATAGTCAGTTTTCCTTTGAATCGCAGACTGAAAGCATAGCCCAAGGTGAGCTGTCTTACAAGTATGTATCATTAGCCATAGCAGGATCTGAATGTGGGTGGCCCAGAGCAAATCCATCACCACCCGAGGGAAAAAAACATAGCAATTAAGGCAAGGTCCTGATGATGGCCTTCTTGGGCACATGTCTTTTTGGCTGCCAAATTCCACAACACAATGCCAACACTAAATTGTCATTTAAAGATCTATTTAATTGGTAATTTGGGATAGCTACCACCCAATATCTTTTAAAAGCTGAGTGGAGAAAAACGTATTTATTAAAGTTTATATGTATTTTTGTAAAGACATTGGACTTTCTGGCTTTTTTTTTCTTTTGTTTTGTTTTGTTTTTCATTACTTAGTGTTCTTTTAAGAGTAGATGAAACAGATAACTCTTCCTGGTCTTACAATCAGGAATAGTGGCATTTTTTCAGGAAACATTTTGTTCATTTGTTTTGTTTTAAGTAGGTGATGGTGGGCACTGTGAACCAAATATCTCAATGGCTTTCAATCCTGACTATGCATTAGAAATACCTGGGAAGATTTTTTTAAATACTACTATTTGAAACCCCCCCAAATTTTGATATATTTTGCCTCATTTGGCCCTGGGAATCAACATTTTAGGTCTCCCCAGGTGAGTCTAATGCAGAGCCAGATTTGAGAAACACCGATGCAGCTGATCAAGTTTAGACTTTCCCTTCTTTAAAAAAAAGTTTAAAAAGCTTAGAGTCAAAGCTGTGGTCCACTCATAGCCAGCAAGCACTCTGAGGTATGCATTATTTTTAGTAAACTCATTCCTGGTTCTGTTTTATGTTTCACCCTTGTTTTCCCTTTTAGTTTCTCACCTACTAACTAGAGGGTTTTTTTTAATGTCTCAATATTCTGTTTCAATGTAAACTATATGTTTCAGAATGTGTTAATGTGTACAATCAAGATATTGTACTGAAAATTATGTTCACAAGTTATTTATTTATTGTGGTATGACTGACATACAATATACATATACATATATATATACATATACGTATATACATATTATATACATATACAATAGTATATTAGCTTGAGGGGTACAACATAGTGACTCAACATTTGTATACATTGTGAAGTGACCACTACAATAAGTCTCGTTACCGGCTGTCACCATAAAAAGTGAATATAATAATATTATTAACTCTATTCCCCATGTTGTATGTTATATTCCTGACTCATTTATTTCATAACTGGAAGTTTGTACTTTTTGATCCCCTTTACCCATCTTGTCCCTCCAAGTCCCTTCCCCCTGGCAACCACCAATCTGTTCTCTGTATTTACAAGTTTGGGTTTTGTTTTGTTTTGCTTGATTGTTTTGTTTTACACATATAAATGAAATCACACACTATTTGTCTTTGACTTATTTTGCTTAGCATAATACCCTCAAGGTCCATCCATGTTGTTGCAAATAGTAAGATTTCATTATTTTTATGGGTAGGAAATATTCCATTGTGTATATATAAATACATACACACACCACATCTTCTTTATCCATTTATCCATCAATAGAAACTTAGATTGTTTCCATATCTTGGCTATTGTAAATAATGCTGCAATGAACACAGAGGTGCATATATCTTTTCAAATTAGTTTTTGTTTTCTTCAGGTAGATATCCAGTAGTGGAATTGCTAGGCATGTGGTGGTTCTATTTTTCATTTTTTGAGGAGAGTCTAGACGGTTTTCCATAGTGGCTGCACCAATTTACATTCCCATTAACAGTGTAAAAAAGTTCCCATTTCTCTACATCCTTGACAACACTTGTTATTTCTTGTCTTTTTGATAGTCATCCTGACTGGTGTGAGGTGATATCTCATTGTGGTTTTCATTTGTATTTCCCTGAAAAGTAGTGATGTCAAGCATCTTTTCATGTGTCTGTTAGCCATCTTCTTTGGAAAAATGCCTATGCAGATCTTCTGCATTTCTTAATTGGATTGTTAGGGGGTTTGTTTGTTATTGAAATATCTCCTCCCATAATTTGTTGATTTCCTTCACTGTGCAGAAGATTTTCAGTTTGATGTAGTTCTGTGTGTTTATTTTTGCTTTTGTTTTTCTTGACTTTGGAGTCAGATCCAAAAAAAAATCAAAAGACCTATGTCAATGAGCTTACTGCCTATGGTTTCTTCTAGTTTTATGATTTCAGATCTTACATTCGAGTCTTTAATCTATTTTGAGTTAATTTTTATATATGGTAAAAGATAGTTGTTCAGTTCCATTCTTTTGTGTGCAGCTGTCCAGTTTTCCCAACACCATTTGCTGAAAAGACCATCCTTTTCCCATTGTATATTCTTGCCTCTTTTGTCATAAAATAATTGTCCATGTATGCATGGGTTTATTTCTGGGCTATTTTCTCTGTTCTATTAATCTGTGTGTCTGTTTTTATGCCAATACCATACTGTTTTGATTACCATAGCCTATAATATAGTTTGAAAGCAGGAAGTGTGACACCCCTGACTTTGTTATTCTTACTCAAGATTTCTTTTCTTTTCTTTTTTTTTTTTGGCTATTTGGGGTCTTTTGTGGTTCCATACAAATTTTAGAATTATTTGTTCCAATTCTGTGAAGCATGTCATTGGAATTTTGATAGGGATTGCATTGAATCTGTAGATTGCTTTGGGTAGTATGGACATTTAAAAAATATTAATTCTTCCAATCCATGAGGGTGGAATATATTTCAATTTGTTTGTCTTCTTCAATTTCTTTCTTCAATATCTTATAGTTTTCAGTGTACAGGCTTTTCACCTCCTTGGTTAAATTTATTCCTAGATCTTCTATTTTTTTTGATGTAATTGTAAATGGGATTGTTATCCTAATTTCTCTTTCTGATAGTCTGCTATTAGTGTATAAAAATGCAACAGATTCTTGTGTATTGATTTGTAACCTACAACCTTACTAAATTTCTTTTACTTCTAACAGTTTTTGGTGGAATCTTTAGGGTTTTCTATATATAGTATCATGTGATCTGCAAATAGTGACAGTTTTTTTTACTTCTTCCTTTCCTATTTGGATGCTTTTTATTTCTTTTCCTTGCCTAATTGCTGTGGCTAGGACTTCCAGGTCTATGTTGAACGAAAGTGGCAAGAGTGGATATCCTTGCCATGTTCCTGATCTTGGAGGAAAAGATTTCAGCTTTCCAACATTGAGTATGATGATATTAGCTACAGGCTTGTTATATATGGCCTATATTATGTTGAGGTACATTTTCTCTGTACCCACTTTGTTGAGAGGTTTTTTTTAAAGATTTTATTTATTCATTTGAGACAGAGAGAGAGAGAACAATAGTGAGCATGAGCAGAGGGGTGGGGAGAGGCAGAGGGAGAAGCAGACTCCCCGCTAGATAGGGTTAGAGAGGATGTGGAGAAAAGGAACTCTCATGCACTGTTGGTAGAAATGTAAACTAGTGGTGCAGCCACTATGGGAAAACAGTATGGAGTTCCTCAAAAAATTAAAAATAAAAATACCATACAATTCAGTAATTCCATTTTTGAGTATTTACCCAAAGAAAATAAAAACATTTCTGATTTTATTTATTTCAGCCCTCTCTCTTTTTTTGTTGGTGAGTCTAGCTAAAGATTTGCTAATTTTTTTTATGTTTTCAAAGAACAACCTCCTAGTTTCATTGATCTTTTCTATTGTCTGTTAACTTCTATTTCATTTATTTCTGTTCTGATATTATTTTTGTCCTCCCACTAACTTTGGGCTTCGTTTATTCATTTTTTTCTAGTTCCTTTAAGTGTAAAGTTAAATTGTTTGAGATTTCTCTTGTTTCTTGAGATTGGGCTATATTGCTATGAACTTTCATCAACTAACCTCTTTGGTGCATCCCATAGATTTTGGTATGTTATATTTCTGCTTTCATTTGTCTCTAGGTACTTTCTTTATTTCTCTAATTTATTCTATGACCCAGTAGCTGTTCAGTAACATTTTGTTTAGTCTCTATGCATCTGTAGTTTTTCCTATTTTCTTCTTGTAATTGATTTCTAGTTTCATACCATTGTAATCAGAAAAGATGCTTGATATGATTTCAGTCTTCTTGAATTTATTAAGACTTGTGTGTGGCCTAACATGTGATCTATCCTGGAAAATGTTCTATGTGCACATGAGCAGAATGTGTATTGGGCTGCTGTTGGATGGACTGTTCTGTGTATGTTTAAGTCCATCTTATAAGGTATAATTCAAATCCAAATTTTCCTGATTGATTTTCTGTCTAGATGATCTACCCATGGATGTAAGTGGAGTGCTAATGTCCCCTACTATTATTGTATTTCTGCCAATTTCTCCCTTTAGGTCTGTTAATATTTGCTTTGTACATTTTGGTGCTCCTATGGTGGGTGTATATATATTTATAAATGTTATATCTTTTTGTTAGATTGACACTTTTATCATTATGTAGTATTCCTCTTTGTCTTCTATTACAGTCTTTGTTTAAAGTCTATTTTGTCTCATATAACAATACCTACAGCAGCTTTCTTTTTGTTTCTATTTGCATGGAATATCTTTTTCTATTCCTTCACTTTCAGTCTGTCTATGTTCTTACTTCTGAAGTGAGACCCCTGTAGGGAGAGTATAAATAAATGGGTCCTTTTTTTAAATCCATTCAGCCACTCTGTGTCTTTTGATTGGAGAATTTAGTCCATTTACATTTAAGGTAATTGTTGATAAGTATGTACTTATTGACATTTTGTTAAAATTGTTTTCTGGCTCTTTTTATAGTTCTTTGTTCTTTTCTTCTTCTCCTTCTCTCTTCCCTTGGAGTTTGATGATTTTCTCTAGTGTTATGTTTAGATTCCTTTCTCATTTTCTTTTGGTATCTACACTGTTTTTGTTTTGTAGTTAACATGAGATACACATATATCATCCTACGTATATAGCAGTCTATTTTAAGTTAATAGCAATTTAAATTTGAACACATTCCCAAACTCTACATTTTTAGTCCCCCAGGTTTGTTTTTGATGTAATATTTTACATCTCTTTTTAAATGTATCCCTTAACAAATTATTGAAGTTTTAGTTAATTTTACCACTTTTGTCTTTTAGCCTTCATAGTAGCTTTATAAGTGATTAATCCACTACTTTTACTATATATTTACCTCTTCCAGTAAGATTCTTACTTTCATATGTTTTCATTTACTTTTTTTAAAGATTTTTTATTTATTTATTTGACAGAGAGATAGATAGCAAGAGCAGGAACACAAGCAGGGGGAGCAGGAGAGGGAGAAGCAGGCTTCCCGCCGAGCAGCGAGCCTGATGTGGGGTTCGATCCCAGGACCCCAGGACCATGACCCGAGCCAAAGGCAGACATCCAACGACTGAGCCACCCAGGCGCCCCACATATGTTTTCTTAATTAGTGCCATTTCTTTTCAGTTTAAAGAGGTCCCTTAACATTTCTTGTAAGGCCAGTTTAGTAGTGATGAACTTGTTTAGCTTTTGTTTGTCTGGAACTCTTTATCTCTCCTTCAACTCTGAATAATAACCTTGCTGGGTGAGTATTCTTGCTTGGAACTTTTTTCCATCTAGCACTTTGAATATGTCATGCCACTCTTTCTGGCTTGCAAAGTTTCTACTGAAAAAATCTGCTGATAGCCTTATGGGGGTTCCCTTGTATGTAATAAATTGTTTTTCTCTTACTGCTTTTAAGACTCTCTCTTTATCTTTGACTTTTGAAATTTTAATTAATATGTCCTGGTGTGGACCTCTTTGGGTTCATCTTATTTGGAACTCTGGGCTTTCTGTACCCAGATGTCTGTTTCCTCCTCTAGGTTAAGGAAGTTTTCAGCCATCATTCTTCAAATAAATGTTCTGCCCCTTTCTCTTTCTTCTCCTTCTGGAACCCCTATAATGTGAGTGTTACTCCACTCGATGCTGTCTCATAGGTCTCTTAAGTTATCTTCACTTTTTAAAATTCCTTTTTTTTTCCTGCTCTGAGTAAATTCCAATACTTTGTCTTCCAGCTCACTGATTCATTCTTCTGCTTCATCCAGTAAGCTGTTAAACCCTTCTAGTGTATTTTTCAATTCAGTTATTGTATTCTTCAGCTCTGTGACTTCTGTTTGTTACTTTCTTATATTTTCTATCTGTTGAAGTTCTCAATGTATTCATCCATTCTTCTTCCAAGTTCAGTGAGCATCTTTATGACTCTGAACTCTATATCAGGTAGATTATTTATCTCCATTTCATTAAGGTCTTTTTCTGAGGTTTTGTCTTGTTCTTTCATTTGGAACTTATGTCTCTGTTTCCTCATTTTGCTTGATGCTCTGTGTTTGTTTCTATGTATTAGATGAAAATCCTGTGTTGAAGGAGTGGCATTGTGTAAGTGATTAATCTTATTGTTCAGCCTTGCCCTAGCTCTTGGAGGTCTCTTGAACCTTTGTGATTACCTAAATTGCCTGATTTACTCTTGATATGCCCCTGTTGTTGAGGGCATGTCAAGACCTGTCAGTGTTACAAGGGGAGGAATTTCATTTAGCATATAGTTTCAGGCCGAATGGAAGCCAGACCCTCAGGCAGCAGCTTTTAAAGTATGCAAATACACAGTCCTGTGGGGCCACAGTTGTAATCCTTGCTGGCCTCTAGACCGGGAGATCTGGAGGTGTCTCTTGTACAACAGTTGCAAAAACCGAAGTTCCAGACAAATGTGTAAGTTCCTTTCTGGGAAGATCTCAAGCTGCAGCAAGGCCAAGGAGGTGCACAAGGATAGTGTCTTCCTGCTTCCATTCCCTAGAAGCACCTCTTTAGTCTCTAGGTGTGTGAGAAACCTAAAGCCTCTCCCTCAAGCTGGAAGAACAGGCTAAGTAAATAGGGCTTTCGCACAGGAAGACTGGGGTTATGTTTCAGTCTGCTGTCTGTGCAGTGCCCTGGGGGTGATAGCCTGCCAAGAACTGTCTTTCCAATTGTTGCATTCCCATGGAATGATGTTTGTGAGTTATGAAATATAGTTTAAGGAAGCTATCGTGTTCACTCTCAATTTGTGCAAAATTTTAAGGCTATAAAGATCTACCCCTCCCCTTTGCATGAGTGATGTTCCAGGTAATGAAAATGTAAATAAATCTAAAAACTACTGGCTCAATTCAGTATTGATTCATTTTTCTGTTCTTTAATAACACATAAAGAGCCATGTAGATTGTCAGATACGGCATGGTGTATTGGACCAAACACTGGAGTCAAGAAAGGAAATCTGGGGTTACTGAACTGTCTCTGCTAACTACATAGCTCCATGATCTTTGACAAGTTCATTAACATCTCTGGGTCTCTGGGGTGTTTTTCACCTTAAAAAACACTTGGAAAGTGGTAAGAATTTGGATTAAATTCCTTTTCCCTCTACCAGCTCTAAAAATCTACAAGTATCAGAACTGATTTTGCCATTTTTGGATGTTTGGTCTTTTTCCTCTTAAATTACAATTAGTGGAATCAGATCATCTATAATGACAACTTTATAGCTACTAGTCTTTTCATACAATAACATACATGATTACATTTTTAAATGCTTTGTAAAAATTCAAGGCAAGTGTTTATTGTACTGAATCAATAAATCCTTCAGAAAAGAATTTAATATTAAAAAGTGTATCAAAGTACTGAAAAGGCCAAAGGTATCACCGAGGTATCCAGACATAGTAACATAAGGAAGCTGTGAATACCTCCCACAGTTAGGGCAACTCTTAAGCTAGGTGGCCTTAGTAGGGGATTTCTTGATGAGAAAAATCCATAACAGTGTTTTGAAAGGACAAGCCCTGGTCAGATAATAGGATAGGGTGATTATTTGAAGTAAATTCATCCCCTCCTCTCTATGTTCATTGCTACCATCTTAGTTGAAATCACTATCATTTGTTGCCTAAACTAATGGAGTAGGCCCCTACCTGGTCTCCCTCCTTGTACATTTGCCCACAAACAAGTCATTCTCTATTTATGATCCAAACTTATACTTTTAAAAATAAAATATCAGATTATGCAGCTTTGCTGCTTGATACTCTTAAATGGCTTCCCTCTGCACTTGAAAAATAAAATCTGGGGGTGCCTGGGTGGCTCACTTGGTTAAGTGTCTGCCTTTTGCTCAGGTCATGATCCCAGGGTCCTGGAATGGAGCCCCATACCAGGCTTCCTGCTCAGTGAGGAGTCTGCTTCTCCCTCTCCCTCTGCCCCTCCCCCTGCTTGTGCTCTCTCTCTCTCCCTCTCTCAAATAAATAAATAAAATCTTTTTTAAAAAGAAAAGAAAAACAAAATCCAAACTCTTTTCCATATCCTAGAAGGACCTGCATGACTCCACTTGTGCCTACCTCCCTGGCCTAATTTCACAGCATGTTCTTCTCCCTTGATCTCTGCATTCCAACCATACTGACCTTTTAGCTCCTCAGATTGGCTATAATTCATTCTGCTACATAGTCATTACACATGCTGTCTCTGCTTTATGGAATGATTCCCTTTCTTTCTTTATCTAGTGAACACCCATTCCTCAGATCTTAAGTTGAAGTCAGTTACTCAAGAAAGCCTTCCCCCAATTTGGTTGATTTCCCCTCCTATGTGCTCTCAGGACAACGAAGCACTCTTTCCTCATAGCATGTGCGACTGTTTATAGCTATACACTTGTTTGACCAAATCTGTCTTTCTCATTCCACAGCAACTTCTTGGAAGGCTGAACCAGACCCATCTTCTTCACTATTATACATCCTGCATGTAACCCATAGTAGGCAACCAACATATTTATGGTATATTTTGAATGAAAAATTAATGGATTGCTTTAAGGACAAGGTCTGGGTCTTATTCCCCAGTGCTTAGCAAAGTGCTCGACATTTAGTAGGTATTCAATAAATGTTGATGAGAATACCAATGCTCCTGAAACCAAAGGAAGTTGGAGTATTTTTCTAGTTATACAATTGTCAGGCATCACCATAGATGTGTTTCTAGAAGCCTCTTTATTGATTTTGTCGGGGTGAGTAAAGGATGGCTTAGCGGAGCAGGTCTTACAATGTAGATTGTGAAGTCTAGGAGTTGAGCAAGACATTCTCATCTCTGAAAGTCTGCTCCCATTCCCCTCCCCAGCCCATAACCAGATCTTAATTGTCTATGAATAACAGCGCAAATGAAAGTGCTTACACTACAAGGCAAAAGAAAAAAAAAAAAATAATAAGATTGTGATGATGTGTTTTTCCGATCAGAAGCATGGCAATGAGATGCTACTTACTTATAAATTCCTTTTTAATTTATTTCTTTTTTCATGTCAAGATCAAAAGGCTGATTTATGAGTTTATATCCACTTATGAAATCACATCATTGAATCCATTTGTCCAAGTGCACCCTCTCCCCAGAGATCCTTGCAACACCTTCTTGGAGATGCAAGGTTCTTTGTCAATTTAAAAAAAAAAAGATGCAGACAATTTTGGAATACCAGAATTGCCAGTCTGCTGAGATATCTTTAAATGTGAACTCAATTACATTTGGATCATTAAAACTGGTTGCAACAAAATTAATTCACGATAGTGATAATACTCACCTTCAACTTAATGCTTACCCTATTTCAGAAACTGAGTTAAGCATTTTGCAATTATCGTCTCTAATCCTTACAACAATCTTATGGGGTAGATATATTTATTTAGCTTCATGTTTACATATGGGAAACCTGAAGTGTAGAGATGCTCAAGTACTTTCTGAGTCACAATTTGAATGGGTTTTCTAGTTACAAACATAAAAAAGACACTGTTACTGCCAGTTCGCTGGGCATGTGCTCATTTCTTGTTTAATAATTTGACTCCTGTCTCACCCTCCTCCCCTCCCAATCCATAAAACAATGCTTATTTTTGCCTCTCTTTGTCACTGCTTTGGTAACCTACCTCCCATGTGAATGACTATATCAAAGAATTATTCTGAACCACTCAGAGACGTGATCTCATCATGGATGGATTTTAATTTCATGTTTTTGTCCTGACAAGGCAGTAGATTATATGTAATATTCATGTCTCTTTCACAGTAAACACTTTGGAAAAGAGAGAGAATAGTGTGGTTCAATGAAAAGAGCTCATGTCTGGGATTCTAGCTCCCAGTCCTCCACAAACTAGGTGTATTATCTTAGGCAAACCACTTAACTTCCCAGCTTCTCAATTTCAGATTTGAACAAGTTGAATCTCTTCTAACTCTAAACTGCTCTGGGTATATGATTTTTCCTGTAACTAAAATCCACCTTTGAAATTCAGTGAAAGAGATATAAAATAAAGTCATTGTCAGCTTATTATGGGCACTGAACAAAACAAAAACAAAAACAAAACAAGTTAGTGATCCTTTTCCATCCATGCAGCTCACTGAAGGACTAGAATTCAGACATAACAGCATCTCAATATAATAATAATAATAATAATAATAATAATACTCCTGTCTCCCTTTTTCTAACCATGGCATGATGCACCCTAATTACTTGGTAAGCATAGATATAGGATGGGACTCATATACAAGCAGTGTTCAGTACATACAAGTTTCTTAATAAATTTTGTTTAATGAACACATGGATACTGCTGAATCTTCCTAGCATACATGTCTACCTCATTCCCACCGGATCCAAATGTCATGTCTTCCAAATTCAAATTTGTTTGCCCTTAGATTTTCATTCAAAGGGCCACAATCTACCCGAAAATTTGTCAGTGTCTCTATTTTACACAAACGTTTATAAAGCCATGGTGAATGCAAATTTTGAGTGATCTAGCCTTAATAAACAAAACCGAAATGAGCCTGAGTAAACAAGTATAATCTCCAAAAGGATAATGTCTATGCCTATATTGTTCAACATTATATCCCCACTTCTTAGCACAGTATCTGAAATGTAGATTATCAGCAAATATTTGAGTGATTTTGTGCAATATAGCTCTATCACCTGTCTCGCCATTGATCATCAAGATTGATTTGACATGTATAAGTAAGGAGAATATTACAATGAGTCAAATAAGAGAAATACAATTCACTTTTAAAAATTGTCCACAGACTTTCTACTCTATAGAGCAGAATCAGTGAACTTTTTCTATCAAGGGCCAGATAGTAAACATTTTGAGCTTTGTGGTTCATACAAGACACATAGTGGTTCATATATCTTAATGACTCAACTCTGCCATTGTAGCACCAAAGCAGCCATAGATGATAAATAATGAATGGACATGTCTGTGTTTCAATAAAACTTTATTCACAAGAACAAGAGGAAGTCTACTGTTGGCCTGTAGGCAGTAGTTCCCTGATCCCTAGTATAGAGGAATTTGTAAAATAATTGTAACTTTGTAATCTGATATCTTTCATCTAGACCAGCTGTTCTCAATATTATGGTCTCAGAATCTCTTTATACTCTCAAATATTGTTGAGGACTCCAAAAAGCTTTTTTGTTTATGTTGGTTATTCTATCAATATTTACCATATTAGAAATTAAAATTGTGAAATTTTAAAATACACTTATTTTTTAATTCACTTAAACAACAATAATAAACCAATTATGTTTTAACATAAATAACGTTTTCATGAAAAGTGACTATATTTTCAAAATAAAAAATTGTGAGAAGAATGGCATTGTTTCAGATTTTTGTGACTCTGTTAAAAGTTAATAGAGGACAGTAGGATTTTCATATCTGTCTTTGCATTCAATCAGCTGTTTGGCTGAAGTATATAAAGAACACCCAACCTTACACAGATATGTATGTGGAAATGGAAAGACATTTCAGTTCCCCTGGAAGGGACCCAGGTACCCCCAGGCCTCCTGAGACCACAGTTTGAGAACTGGTATTTCAAACCTATAAAGTGGAACATGGAAAAATAGGTAGGCAAATGGCTCTGAGTGTGACTGTGTCTTAACTGCAGTATTTTCTCATAAAAAGCCTATTATTTCCTACCTCCTTCCTTACCTCTCACCGGCCCCATTACTAACAACACTAACATTGGCCCACCTCACTTATTAACAATACTTCAAGAGTTTTTACCCACAGCACAATTGGCCCTCTGAGATGACCTGGTAGAAAGCAGGAGAGCAAGATCCCTAAAGAAGGGCTCCAAATCAGTAATAGTGAAGGTTCTTGATCAACACGCCAAGGATAGAAAAAGAGCTAAACAGCTAGAGATCCGAAAAGCCTGGAGTTTCGGTTGGGGGGGGGGGGCGGGAAGGAATGGAAAACAAACTAACACTTATCACTAGCACTATGATTTGTTTTATAAATGTGAGCTCATAACAACCACAAGAGAGAGGTATTATTATCCTAATTTTTTTTTTATTTATTTGAGAGTGAGCCCAAGCGGGGGGAGGGGCACAGGGAGAAGGACAAGCAGACTCCCTGTTGAGCCGGGAGCCCGTTGCAGGGCGTGATCCCAGGACCCTGAGATCATAACCTGAGCCGAAGGCAGACGCTTAACCCACTGAGCCACCCAGGCATCCCACTGTTTTCTCATTTTTTTTACTTTTTTATTTTATTTTTTATTATTATGTTATGTTAATCACCATACATTACATCATTAGTTTTTGATGTAGTGTTCCATGATTCATTGTTTGCATATAACACCCGGTGCTCCAGGCAGAACGTGCCCTTCTTAATACCCATCACCAGGCTAACACATCGCCCCACCCCCCTCCTCTCTAGAACCCTCAGTTTGTTTTTCAGAGTCCATAGTCTCTCAGACGAACCATGTTTTCTCATTTTAATAAGAGGAAAACTAATACTTACCATGCAAATGTATTTTAAGGATTAAAAATAATATATGTGAAGCATTCAACAAACATTAGCTATTCTATGTTATGGGTAAGAAAGAGGCAACAAGAGGGCAAATGACTGTATCTAAGATGACATTATAGTAAGTGGGGGAAGAATGACCTGCACTACCAGGGTCTATCAGCCTTGCCCCGTGCCACGCTGTAAAGCTACGAGATGCCAGCATGTCTGGCGCTTCAAATTTTTCATACCTAACGCCTGCCCTAAAGTAGTTCCCAATGGAAATATGGATGCAAATGGAACAGGTGGACCAGCAAGCCCAATAATGTAGTGAACTGCGTAGCCCCAGGTTGACAGTGTTTGAGTGTCCTGGGCAAAAGAGAATTTTAAGCCCATCACAGACAGAGATAATGACCTGGATCTAGAGACAAATTAAGGGTGGGCTCAAGCAAAAGCACAGAGTCAGGAATTAGGCAAAGGCTTGTCATTCCCAGGCATGGTGGCAGGTTTCTGACCATTTTCACTCATGTGCATTATATCTCGAGAGTCTTGCTTGACTGATGAGTGATCACAGTCCTCTACAAGACGCCATGTCATGGCCTACAGAGCGGCTCACCACTGTAGTCTCAGTGCTGCCCTTTGTGACTTAAGAAACCCTGCTGGAGTTACTTCTTCTCTAAGCCGCAATTTCTTCACTGGTAAAATATGAACAATCACACCTGCCCTTCCTATTTCATGATATTTAACAGAAGCATCAAATGAGACAAACTATGAAGTGCGATGTAAACATCAGGAAGTATCACCAGGATGGTTTAAAAAAAAAATAGGACTATCTGCTCCCATCAACTCTTCAAAAGAAGGGAAACCTACAAACCCTCAGAGAAGGTACTCCAGAGCCCTGGGGGTTGAAGGGAAACACACACACACACACACACACACACCACCACCACCACCACCACCACCCCACCCCCCCCCCGCTCTTTTCAAAATGTACTGCCACTTTCAGGAGAGACTTGAAAGGCAGCTTTTGTGAAATAAACTGACCAGCTAAAAAGAGTCTACTCCAGGCTGTGCCAAAGAACTCATGGTCTCGCTTAAAATACCGCATTCTGTCCTTTTCAACAAAAACCCCACACAGTTTGTCTTAAAGTGCACATCTCACTTCTACTACATTGAGAGAATCTGACTTGGTATAGGTTTTTCTTTTTTTATAAAGATTTATTTGAGAGAGAGAGCACAAGCAGGGGGAGGCAGAGGGAAAGGGAGAGAGAGAATCTCCAGCAGACTCCCCACTGAGTGTGGAGTCTGACACGGGGCTCCATCTCACCACCCCGAGATCATGACCTGAGCTGAAATCAAGAGTCCCACGCTTAACTGACTGAGCCACCCAGGTGCCCCAACTTGGTACAGGTTTTAAACACTGATGAATTTTGTCTGTAGCCTCTCTGATTCACTCTCATCTAGTTATCAAATATCTTCTCTACTTCCACTCCTAAACTTCAGCTTCAAACCTAAATAGTGCTTAAAGGTAAACATACTGTGTATATTTGAAATAACTGAAGAAAAATGTCAGAGCATGCTCTATATGGTAAAATATAGAAAACAACAGAAAGAGAGAAAGAGCAAAAGAAGGAGAAAGAAAAAGAAAAAAGAAAAGAAAAGAAGGCAGGAAGGAAGAAAGGAAGGAAAGAAAGACAAACCATTTAAACAACAAAACTTAAAGATTTAAATTCACCTATTAGAAAACAAAAGTCTTCACATTGGGTTAAAAATCAAAACGAAAATCAGGGGCACCTGGGTGGCTCAGTAGGTTAAGCATCCAGCTCTTCATTTCAGCTCAGGTCATGATCTTGGGGTTGTGAGATTTTGGCTCAGGTCATGCTCTCAGGTTGTGAGATTCTCTCTCTCCCTCTCCCTCCGCTTCTTCCCCCTGCTTGTGCTCTCTCTCTAAAACAAATAAATAAAATGTTAAAAGAAATCAGACCGTGGCAAAAATATGAATAAATAATTGTTAGATAAAAGCATTTTCTAGGTTTTAAGCAGCATGCAAAGCACTGTATGTACACTAAACCGTATAACCTTCATAACAGTCCATGAGCTGGGCTCAAGTGAATGATGAAGCAGGGAAGGATTATGTAATTTGCCCAGGGCCACAATCAGTAAATGGTAGAGTCATATTTTTAAATCCTGTTTTCTGTCAATGGATGGCAGCTACACCTGTGGTGAGCACAGCATAATGTATAGACGTGTCAAATGACTTTGTTGTACACCTGAAACTAATATAACATTGTGTGTCAACTATACGTCAATAAAAAAATAAATTTAAAAAATCATGTCTGTCAAATGCATAAAGATAAATAATATAGATAAGAACAATACCAAGGTGATTTATTAGACATTGAACATTGTACCTTACACAATAAAAGTGCAACTTCCTTCTGATTGGACTGTGAAAATTTCCCCAAAGCGTGAAACATACAGATCCTGTTCTGTAACCACAATGCAGTAAAAGCAGAAATCAACCAAAATTCCAGAAAACTGAATTATGAAAATAAGAAATGCACCTCTAAGTAACTTATTGCTCAAAGAAGAAAATTAAAGATACTGTAATTACACCAATAACTCTGAAAAACAATTACCAGTGATTTAGAAACCCAGAGATTTTGAAAACAATATATCAAAAGTATGGAATATTCCCATAGCTGTACTCACAATAATTCATAGCTATAAATATTCTTCTTATTAAATATGAAAAATGAAAGCATACATTATTTAGACTATAACTCAAAAAGCTAGCAAAGGACAAAACAGATCCAAGGAAAACATAAATAAAGAATTAGTAAAGATTAAACCAGAAACTTATGATTTAGGGACCAGAAGAAATAACAAACACTACAAGAGGTAGTTCTGTGAAAACGCAATAAAATATATAAAGTGCTGGCTACTCTGGCCAAGTGTAGTACAGAGAAGTAACAAATATATGAAGTAAAGAATGACAAAGGTAATGTGAACATAGCTATGGAAATAATTAAAAATGAAAAGATAACACATCTAGAAAAATTATAATAAATGCACAAGGAGAAACATAAAATTTTACCAAAAATATTAAACATAATTTAATAAGTATAAATAAATTTAAATGTATACCTTATACCTTGTTCATGGACAGGAACCGTAAACCCTTAAAATAATCTATGCATTTAACGTATCCCAATAAAAATATTAGGATATTTTTGGAACAAGCTAAGCTGCTTCTCAAGATCAAACACACACACACATACACACAGACACATGCATGTGCATGCGCATGCACACAAGGATAGTAGGGGAATACCCAAGATAATCCTCACAGGAGTGATCACTAGCCTTAGCAGATTTTTTTCGAGTGTGTTACGCATCTCCGTAATTAAAACATTGTCACACAATGAATGAAGAGGCAGACACAGTCGTGAAATCTGAGAGTCTCAAAGTAGATGTTAATGACTCGGGAATTTAGTCTATGACGTGATATTTAAAATCAGTTGGTAAATGGCGGAATATATCCAAAATACTATTTTGGAACAACTGATTAGCCGTTGGGGAGACTATCTTCAACAGGAGAACCTAGTCCTACGTGTTTACTTGGCTTTGGCAGCATAACTGGTGACTATGAATTCTCCCACCCCACAGCACTGGGTTGTCACAAGCCACCAAAAATGTACTGTGAGCTAGAAGTTGTGTGGCATGGTCAAGGAACGGGTAGGAAGAGCCATGCCTAAGACACTACCCTGATTTCACTCAGACAGTAGGGGCTGTGACTGAATGGTCGTATTAGGGTTCTCCTGAGAAACAGAACCAATGGGAGATCTAGATCTAGATCTGTATCTCTAATAATTATATGATATATATCATATGTATGATATAATCTAATAATATATATGAGATATAATCCAATAATATATATTAGATATAGATATCTATCTAGTATATCTTTTATATCTAATATATATCAGAAATGGGCTCACACTATCGTAGAGGCGAGAAGTCCCATGATCTGTCATCTGCAAGCTGGACACCCAGGAAAGCCAGTGGTGTGATTCAGTCAGAGTCTGAAGGCCTGAGAACCAGGAGAGCCAATGGTTTAAGTCCCAATCTGAGTCCAAAGGCCTAAGAACAGGGAGCAAGCGATGATGCAGGGCAGGAGAAGATGGATGTTCCAGCTCATCCATAATAGTCATAATAAGCAAATTTCCCCCTCCCTCCTCCTTTTTGTTCTATTCTGGTCCTCAACTGATTGGCTGATGCCCACCCATCATGGTGGTGAGGGTGAGGGTGAGGATGACCTCCTTTACAAAGTCTACCAACTCAAGTACTGATCTTTCCCAGAAACAGCCTCACAGACACACTCAGAAATAATGTTTTTCCAGCTACCTGGGCAACCCTTCATCCAGTCAAGTTGACACATAAAATTAACCATCACAATGGCAGGCTAAAGCCTTCTGATACGATGGCTTTACGTCCCTTGTAGCACTTAGCACAGGACTGGGCATGGCCTACGAAATTCATAGTGGAATTACATCTAAACTGAATTTTAATCTCATCATTCAACTCAAGACAAACTTGAAAACAATTGCGTCTATGTCCAAAACTAGTTAGGAAAACTTGATTAAAAGCGGCAACTGGCTATTTGAATTCTTTATTTGTCAGGCCCCACAAAACCTAGTATATATGTGAATACACCCTTCTTTTCAGGGGAGAACTATGAAAATAGGGTTTAGACATTTGAGAGGTATCAGGAAGGCTTGGATTAGAGAATTGTTTAGCTCTCTTCCAACCTTGTCTTTAGCCCGTTTTCACCAACAACTTTGTGACTTGGGTTCCGTGCAAATGTTTCAGGGAGAAAAAGATAAACAGCTTTTGCACAGCAAAAGAAACAGTCAACAAAACCAAAAGACAACCGACAGAATGGAAGAAGATATTTGCAAATGACATATCAGATAAAGGGTTAGTATCCAAAATCTATAAAGAACTTCTTAAACTCAACATCCAAAGAACAAATAATCCAATCAAGAAATGGGCGGAAGACATGAACAGACATTTTTCCAAAGAAGACATCCAAATGGCCAACAGGCACATGAAAAAGTGCTCAGCATTGCTCGGCATCAGAGAAATCCAAATCAAAACCTCAATGAAATATCACCTCACACCAGTCAGAATGGCTAAAATTAACAAGTCAGGAAATGACAGATGTTGGCAGGGATGCGGAGAAAGGGGAACCCTCCTACACTGTTGGTGGGAATGCAAGCTGGTGCAGCCACTCTGGAAAATAGTATGGAGGTTCCTCAAAAAGTTGAAAATAGAGCTATCATATGATCCAGCAATTGCACTACTGGGTATTTACCCCAAAGATACAAATGTAGGGATCCGAAGGGGTATGTGCACCCCGATGTTTATAGCAGCAATGTCCACAATAGCCAGACTGTGGAAAGAGCCAAGATGTCCATCGACAGATGAATGGATAAAGAAGATGTGGTATATATATACAATGGAATATTATGCAGCCATCAAAAGGAATGAGATCTTGCCATTTGCAACAACGTGGATGGAACTGGAGGGTGTTATGCTGAGCGAAATAAGTCAATCAGAGAAAGACATGTATCATATGACCTCACTGATATTAGGAATTCTTAATCTCAGGAAACAAATGGAGGGTTGCCGGAGTGGTGGGGGGTAGGAGAGATGGGGTGGCTGAGTGATAGACATTGGGGAGGGTATGTACTATGGTGAGCACTGTGAATTGTGCAAGACTGTTGAATCACAGACCTGTACCTCTGAAACAAATAATACAATATATGTTAAAAAGAAGAAGAAGAAGATAGCAGGAGGGGAAGAATGAAGGGGGGGAAATTGGAGGGGGAGATGAACCATGAGAGACGATGGACTCTGAAAAACAAACGGAGGGTTCCAGAGGGGAGGGGGGTGGGAGGATGGGTTAGCCTGGTGATGGGTATTAAAGAGGGCACGTTCTGCATGGAGCACTGGGTGTTATACACAAACAATGAATCATGGAACACTACATCAAAAACTAATGATGTAATGTATGGTGATCAACATAACAATAAAAAAATTTTTAAAAAAGTACTGGTGATAACAGACTTCAACTACTTCAATGACCATGATAGTTATTCATCACTGAGTTGATAAACAGTACTATCCATGGCCATCCACATACTCAGCTAGATGGCCGAGGCTCACTTAAGTCACAAGTTGGCTATGTTAATAACATTATATGGAGTTTCAAGTTGTAGGAAGGAGGGGATCACGTGGCATTTGATTAAAAATGGGTGATAACAAAAAAGAAAAGATGGTTTCTTCCTGTCTTTTTTAGGCATTTTCTAATATCCCTTCTTCTAGAAGCTCCACAATACTGTGTTACCCCCACAGCCTCTCTCCAGCACTGAGCCAAAGTGGACTATTTCTAGTTCCCCTAATAAAATGGAGCGGCTGGTCTTAATCCAGTTAATCAGGAACCATATGTATTATTGAATGAAATCACATTGACGTGTGACTAGTTTCCCCAGAGGTATACTCATTTTCCAAATATATGTCTCCCATCCCTAATTCAGGTAGTATGACAAACTAAAGTAGCAATGCAGTGGGAGGAAGGAGACAGAATCTAGGGCAGGAGATGAAACACAGGCAGGCTGGGCTTCCCTGAGAAGTTGTCTTGGAGCCTGTTCTCCTACTAAACTGTCCTGCTCTTCACAGCTGAACCTGAATAATTCCTAAACGTTCTAAGATTCTTTATAATGGCCCCCCAGTGAGTAAATAACATCTGGACTCCAGCCTCCAAGTAGAAGGTCGAGGATCAGAGTCTTCTCGTTTACAAGTGTCTTTCGTCAGTTGGTTATTTCAAAGTCTGGGCTCACCTGCATTTGTGCTAAGAGCTGTCTCACTAGTGTCAGCAATTCTCTTTCTTATTTCTAATTTTTGTGAACATCTTTGGCCCCAGACAGTTGATTTCCTATGGCCCAGGTTTCTAAGGATCATATTTTTACATTCTATAAGAGGGCAATGCTAGCAAAGCTAAAGCAAACAAATATTAAGAACAGAACGTGTGCAATGCAGAAAAGCTAGCTGAACAAATTCCTTTCTTCTTGTCTGGGTGGGAATGGGGGTAAAAAGAAAAGGAGAGCAATGATATTTTGGTCTCAACAGCATTTCATTTCTTTGGAAAGGGAAGGAGGGGTCAAGGAAAGCAAAAGCCACATTTGCTTTCTGTCAGGCAACTTGTGACTTTACTGATGTTGCTGTCCCCAGATGTCTGATAGCCCAGCCTCTTCGTTCTTGCTATTTCTCATAATGTGCTGGCCTCACTCAGTGACTACTATGAAAAAGATGGGCTGATTGGGAACGTGCAGACAGCACATCATCAATCAAAAGCCGTTTTTGACTGGAAAAGAGTAGGTTGCCAAATCTCCAGGAAGCACATCTCAATAGGACGTGAATAATTCATTTATTCTTAAAAACCCTCTTGCACTTCCCTAAAATGTAGTTTATCTTGTCTTGGATATCTTCAAAAGCCAGCGTACTTCTGATCAACTTCTGATCACGTAACTTTATTTGTTTTTCTATTTAGCAGAGTCCAATTAAGCTTTTCTTTTTTCCCTCCGGTCATTTCCTGCAGTAATCAAATATAGCTTGAAAAAATTCTACTCTAAGGAATCATTTTCTTGTTTTAGGAATCATTTTTTAAAATGAAGGACTTAGGGGAGCCTGAGTGGCTCAGTCGTTAAGCGTCTGCCTTCGGCTCAGGTCATGATCCCAGGGTCCTGGGATCGAGCCCTGCATTGGGCTCCCTGCTCGGCGGGAAGCCTGCTTCTCTTTCTCCCACTCCCCCTGCTTGCGTTCCCTCTCTCGCTGTCTCTCTCTGTCAAATAAATAAATAAAATCTTTAAAAAAATAAATAAAGTAAAATGAAGGACTTGGTCAGGGAGAGAGACTGACACTATTTTAGTAAAACTAGTAAAACAAAACAAAATCTTACTGCCCAAGATTAACAAGCTCAGGCTGATAGAAAGGTTCAAATAACAGCTGATGAACCAAATATCAGCATATTAGAACTGTAAAGCATTGAGATTAATTTTGAAATATGAAATGATGAACCCTCTAGCCAAAATTTATCCCATTAATAAACTCCCATAATATATAGTTTAGTACAATGTAGATTATACTAATGTAACATAAAATATGTTATACTAATATAACATAATTTAGTATAATCTAGATCAGTATAATATAGTATACTATAATATAATGTAGATTATCTCTAAACAAGTTTTTCCTCTCTCTATCCCTCTACACACATGCACACACAAACACACACACACATACACACCCCTGTATGATACTGAAAATTCATATTCAAAGCCACATGTTATTTCTTACTGAGTTTGAGAAAGCTTAAGGTCACAATACTTATAACAAAAATAGTTTCAGATCACAGTGGGCATTGAGGACCTTCACCATTTCTGAAGGTAAATATTTCTCTCTAACTTTTCAAGATGTGAAGTATTATGTCTTCCTGTCTATGAATGTTCTCAAGTACAGGTAGTATGTTTTAGCAAAGACATTCTTTTTTATTCCTGAAATTGCCTCTTTTCTGATTCTAACTTAATCTGAATTGATTTTTTTTAAAGATTTTATTTATTTATTTGACAGAGAGAGACACAGCGAGAGAGGGAATGCAAGCAGGGGGAGTGGGAGAGGGAGAAGCAGGCTTCCAGCTGAGCAGAAAGCCTGACATGGGGCTCGATCCCAGGACCCTGGGATCATGACCTGAGCCAGAGGCAGACGCTCAACCGACTGAGCCACCCAGGCCCCCCAATCTGAATTGATTTATGTGAAAGTCAGGTAAGCAGACATCCCGAGGTGAGAGCTATTTCAAGAAGAGGGCGGTGAGAAAACAGATTTAACAATTGAGTCAATAATCACAGAGATGCAAAATTTGACATGAAATCAGGCTGGGAAAAGTTCTAATTTACTCTGAATTCTTTTCAAGACCTTATTGTATCATACAGCAATACATGACGGGTTTTTCTTGAACACAACATTGCATTTATTGTCAACAGTGTCAATTTCCAAAAACACATTAAGCCCATCAGAATGAGGAGAAACATGGTCAACAATAAAGCAAACATTTTTGTCTCCACACTAAGCTAGACTTTCATTAAGAAAAAGTCCCATTTGATTTAGCTGTGAATTAGACTTAATAGTCCATAGCTATCTAATCAAGGGCAAGAGACCTTGCTAAGAGTTGAACCAAGATGCCTTATGTGCTATGTTGGACCACTGAGGCAAAATCTGAGACAATAGAGCACCAGGTTCCCACAACCATAGTATTTATTCTGTCTTCTTTGCCTTTGGAACAACATTTCTCAAGCTGAAGTTTAGTGGCACTCTGCTTAAGAGATATTCCTCGAAAGATGTGTTCTCTGGTCACCCATGGTTGCTCTTCCATGTCCTAGTCCCCATTGGACGTTCACCAAGCATACCAGCATATTTAAATTTCTAAGAATTCTTCCAGTAAAGAAACTTGTTTACCCCAGCATTTGCCAAACCTATTTGACCACAGAAGTCAGTATTTTCTTTTCTTGCGACACCAACTAACATCTCATGGCATTATTATTTCAAGAAAGACCTTCGTAGCCGATGTTGTGATGCACTCCTGATTCCACTTAAGGACTGAAGGGCTTATTCCCCAACTTCTAGGAATGCTGGCTGACTACACTCCGCTGCCAGTCCTCTCCAGAATTGTCATTAGCTAAAGAGAACCACGTCTCCCAAGTTCATAACCTCTTCCCAGGGACCACATGGATTCACGACCAGTCAAGTCGCAAGTGGAAAGCCTTGACAGCTCATCACAATGTGGGGCAACTCTAAAGGAAGATCCCAGTTTCCAAGCTCACCTTGGCCTTGGCTGAGGCCTTTGTTGAGACTGTTTCACAGCTCAACTTCCCTCTGCCACCACTCTTAGTTTCTTCCCTTCTTTTCTTATTTCCTTTCTTTCTTTTCTCTTCCCCTGCATAGTTGTTGATCCTGAGGGCACAGCTTAATAAACTTCCTGAATGCTTATCTCTATCTCAGAGTTTACTTTTGGAAGAGCCCAACCTACAAAACATTTTGGGACACTTAGGTCTAATGAAGACTATTGATGGAAGGAAAAAGGGAATGCACACTAAGTCGTGTGGAAAGAAACCATTCCAGACTTGGAAAGAAGATTTCTAGAAACCAGAGGTGAACAATGAACCTCCACTTATTTTATTTTAATCAGCACAGGATTGGAGTGCCCACCGAGGAGGGCTAGGCTATATGAGGAATCCATAAACACAGCTGGTTCCCTAGCATTTCTTGATTCTAAACCAGGAAAGTAGAAGCTGTGACAAAGGCCAAATCAAAGTCAAACCTCTATATTTCTTTAGTAAAAGTAATGTCTTGAGACTATAAAAAACTAATGCCTTTCTTCTCTAGTCACTCCTGGCTTAATAATCTTGGCTCCAGCTCAACTGAAGTAGTGAGTGTATATATGAAATTTATGTATAAATTTACATTTGTATTTGGATATATGTATTTAGGAATACTATCTATTTAAAATATGATTTATTAAGTATCAGGTATACATTAGATACAATTCCTGCCTCCAGGAGACCCATAATTTTGTTGAAAACAAAACTAGAGAATATAAAGCATTATGCTTTTTGGTTTAGATCAGCAGTTTCTGAACGGGGTGTCATGATCAGCTGTAAAGTGTGTCACAAATAATTTAGTACTAATAAAAATGTATCAGCATATGAAAATTACTTTTTAACAAATAAGAGCAATTTTTAAGGTAATTGCTTTAATAATATCACTCACTGAATCCAATATGCTTTCTTGAGTGGAAGAGAAAGAGAAAGTTATTGCTAGTTTATTAGAAATTGTTCATAATCCTCACTAAATCCATGGAAGCTTGTCTTATAAGGAATTCATCAATCATATGTGACACATGGGGTAAGACCTCTGGTTTAGACCATAAATGCAATAAATTTTCATAGACTGGGGAAATCAGTTTGGACTACAGGCATATAGGAAGGATACTGAAATGATCTTTGCTCTGTTATGAATCTAGCAAACCTGAAGGGGCTAGCCATGGCCATAAACTGATATGTATAACTTGTACAAACCTGGATCTGTAGGCTTGAAATATGGAGTGGTTTGGTTTTACCACAGTAAATTTGAGCATGGGTTTCTTCTATATATAATAAGATATTTAGCAAGACTTTTCATGTTGACCTGTAACTGGCAACAAAAATTCAAAGATGGAGAAAAGAATCTCTAAATATTTACACATTCTTAAGAAACCCAACAACAGCTGGGTCCAAAATCTCTCATAAAATCTTATAATAAGTAGAAGAATTGACCATAAAACTACTAGCCACTGCCCCAGACCTCTACTCCTTGGCCAATCCATAGAAGACCAGGGGAGTGGGAGGAGAGAGTAGATTAGTAGGATTGTCAACACTGACAGTTTACAATACTTTTTCCTTTTTTTCTCTATGTAGGAAAAAGTGAGATACTCCCTCTCAAAGTAAAGTGGAAGGAAGAGCCAAGAGAATAAGGGCTCCCTGCAAGAAAACGAAGCTGTTACCTCATTTCCTAGCTGGATACTTGCCGAGCTGCGAACTCCAGACCCATCTCTGTGCATCCATAAGAATGGAGCGGACCTTGATGAAGGATTCTTGGGAGAGCCTGATGTATTTCTCTATGAATTGAAGTATATACACGAACACATAGGTGTTGCCTGCTTATTATCTAGAGATTTCTGAAGGTGAAGTTTTTCGAGAGTAGCTTGCAGCAGAGGAGTAAGAAAACACTTTTCCAGGGAAGAGACTAGCCCCTTATGCTTGAAGGCCTGGAAGAGAACTTCAGTAGGGCCCATGGCCCAGCATGAGGAAAACAGAGATTATGGAAGGAGACAGAGAGCTAAGAAATGTAATATCATGACAAGAGAAGTGAAGGGTGTGACCATAATAAGCAAGGCCTTTTACAAGAGGCTCCTCTTTGGTAAAGGAAGCTAAGATGAGGCTAGAAACTGGCCCCACCACACCCAAGGAAATGATACCAACAGTCTAGGTAAACTGCTGCATCAGTGATGGCCACTGGTAGAAGATGAAACCAGGTAAAGCCAGAGCAAATCCAGAGAGGCCTCTTTACCAACAGATGATCAGTTGTATAAGAAAAGGGTGCTTGGCTGGCTCAGTCAGAAGAGTATGCAACTCTCGGGGTTTTGAGTTCGAGCCCCATGTTGGGTGTAGAGGTTACTTAAGACAAATAAATAAAACTTAAGAAGAAGAAGGAGGAGGAGGAGGAGGAAAGGAGGAGGAGAAGGAGGAAGAAGAAGAAGAAGAAAGAAGAAGAAGAAGAAGAAGAAGAAGAAGAAGAAGAAGAAGAAGAA
>NW_022589765.1:9179832-9252701 GCF_004348235.1 Phoca vitulina
AAGAAGAAGAAGAAGAAGAAGAAGAAGAAGAAGAAGAAGAAGAAGAAGAAGGAGAAGGAGAAGGAGAAGGAGAAGAAGGAGAAGAAGAAGAAGAAGAAAAAGAAGAAGAAGAATCCTGTCATCTCTCTTATTCCCTCTCTCAAACCCAATGCTAGAACAGTTTAGACCTTAAAAAGGAACAGGATCCCAACTCCTCTCTAGCCCTGCCCTTCCCTCCAACCACATTATGCCCACATGTCTTCTCTAAGTCTAATCCAAGCAAAAGGCTAACCAGCAATGGATGAGGGAAGAATTTTACAGCAGACACAAGATTGAAGGGTTAAACTGAATTGGGCTGGGCTGTTGATTTTTAAAAAGTTCCTCAAAAGTTATGTAAGATTCCCAGGAAATTGTTAAGAAAAAGGGAAGGAAGTGTCTACCACGTAGAATGAAATCAGGGTTAGGAAAGTGACAAAAACATTTCACATTTGTCCTCCATGGCATGACAACTGCCAAAACAAGTTATGAGTATGCTCTATGGTGGTTAGCATGGTGCAAGACATGCAAGAAATGCACATCACGGGGCACCTGGGTGGAGCAGTCAATTGAGCATTGGACTCTTGGTTTCAGCTCAGGTCATGATCCCCGGGTCATGAGATCGAGCCCCACGTCGGGCACCCCGCTCAGTGCAGAGTCTGCTTAAGATTCTCTCTCTCCCTCTCCCTCTGCCCCTCACCCCCACACTCACGTGCGCTCTGGCTCTCTCTCTCTAAAATAAAGAAATAAATCTTTAAAAAAGAGAGAGAGAGAGAAATGGGGCACCTGGGTGGCTCAGTCAGTGAAACGTCTGCCTTCAGCTCGGGTCATGATCCCAGGGTCCCGGGATGGAGTTCCACATCGGGCTCCCTGCTCAGTGGGGAGCCTGCTTCTCCCTCTGCCTGCCACTCCCTCTGCTTGTGCTCTCTCTCTCTCAAATAAATAAGATCTTAAAAAAATAAATAAAATAAATAAAAAGAGCGAGAAATGTACAATACACATGGGTTGGTTGATAAAGAAGAGAGTGCTTAGCTAGAAGCAGGACCCAAGACAGAGAGACTGTACTAGCAAGAGGTAATGCTCCTCAGTGAGATGTTTTGTTCCAGCAGAGAAGGAAGAGGAAGATGGGGGAGGGAGTGGGGAGGGAGGAATAAAAGAGAAAATGAAAAATTATACAGGACGATGTAAATTGTGAAGACAGGTTAGGATGTGCTAAGGGTGATGCTGCAGGATGGAGGCATTAATGAGGGGAATGAAAACCACAGAAGAGAATCAAACAAAGGAGAACGAACAAAAAGATTGCATAGAGGCAGCACGTATACGATCACTTGTATACATGTCAGTAAAAGTGCAGATGAGCATATGCCTAATGAAAGCAAACAAAATGTTTAAAGGTATATATAACCTTTAAAAATTATTATAAGAAAAGAGAGCAAAGGCCTTATACAAACCCAATGGAATGTTGTCCATGAGAATTTTGGGGTTTACATAATGAGAACTAGAACAGATGGGGCGCCTGGGTGGCTCAGTCGGTTAAGCGTCTGCCTTCGGCTCAGGTCCTGATCCTGGGGTCCTGGGATCAAGCCCCCCATCGGGCTCCTTGCTCAATGGGGAACCTGCTTCTCCCTCTGCCTGCCGCCCCCCCTGCTTATGCTCTCTCTCTCTCTTTCTGACAAATAAATAAATAAAATCTTTAAAAAAATAGAACAGAGTAGGTCTGCTTACCTGGGCAGAAGGGGCAAGAATGGAAATCCCCCTCAAAGCTGCATATACTCAATGGCCTAGGAATTCCACCTCAAAGTGGAGTTTATCCTACAGATATATCAGTTACAAAGATGTACATGCAAAATACAGAAAAGAACACGAGAGTGCGATCATATGTGATCTTGTGCAAAAAAAAAGAAAGGAAAGATGGCAAAGACATAGACCGTAGGCCAATGAGAGAGACACGAGAGAGAGGTGGTGTGAACACCTGATTTGATAAAGGACTGTGTCTTGCAGTTTGGGTTCCATTCCCCTTGCTGTGGGGTTTCACACTGCAGTGCTTTATACATGGAGTAAAGTGTGAATCTAATATACCATTTATGATTCTGTGGTCCTGAATTAATTACTGTCCCAAGAAAACCAATAACCCATAAAATCCAGAGAAAATGGGTCTTGCCTGCTTCTCGTCTGTTCTGTTTCCCTCATAGAGAATTGTTTCTTTAAGAATGGATGTCAGGGTTTAAGCAAATAAACTGGAAATATTTACTGGGGCCCTAAATCATACGAACAGACCGTGGACCTCTGGCTCTGTCTATGCATGCCAAATCTCAATATTTGAAAATATCCGAATATTCAACTGTTTTCCACTCTTCACCCCAATGTTTCGCATAGATACAGAACACACGCCTTTATTGAGCACCAGATCCCCAGGCTGAGTCAGAGTGGGGAAACAAAAGAAATAGAAAATATTGATATTTGAGGAACTCAAAAGGTAACTCAGTGAGCCTAGGCCAACGCTAGGCTCTCTGTCCCTGAGGGATTCTGTAAGTGGTATCCCACACCTGCTTTTCCTAGATGGGAGATAACGCTGGTCATCTCTTAGCTCAGAAGCTAACACGAGCCAAGTGATCATTTACCCAGCTCTCTCTCTCTGACCCTAAATATCACTTGAACCTCAAGGCCTACGGGGAAGTCTAAACCTTCGGTTATTTACCCTCTAGCTCTTTGCTATATAACCCTTGATTCGGGTGCCTCTGTGGTGCCTTTAAGAAAGGCAGAATCCCAGGCTTCTACCTCAAACCTATTGAATCAGAATCGGCATTTTGACAAGATCCCCAGGCGATTCAGCCGTTAGCTCAACAATGTAGGTTGTCAAACCTCACCGAATCAGAATCACTCCCAGATATTCAGTCTCGGATTGCTGTGGGCACAGGCACTTTTTAAAAATATTTTCGGGGCACCTGGGTGGCTCAGTCGGTTAAGCATCCAACTCTTGATGTCGGCTCAGGTCATGATCTCAGGGTCGTGAGATCAAGCCCCGCATAAGGCGCTGCTTGAGATTCTCTCTCTCCCATTCCTTCTGACCCCCCCCCTCGCGTGCGCTCTCTCTCTCTCTTAAATAAATAAATAAATAAATAAATAAATAAATCTTTAAAAAATATATTTTCAAAAGCTTCTCAGCTGATTCTAAGCTGCCTCCAGGACTGAGAATCACGGCGTGTTCCTGCTCACTTTACTCTGTGTTCCACACTTTGCGTGGCAACTCCGGGTGAAAAACCCCCTTTGCTCAGAAGCAAGCAAATGTGTTTTTGCTATCGCTTTCATTCATTCAAAAAGTGTTCAGCGATTACTCCGTTCAAGGCACCATGGCAGCTGCAGAGAATATCACCGTAAACAAGAGTGACTCTGTCTCTGCTGTCATGGGCTTGGCATTCTAATGGGAGAGAAGGGGGAGAAATTCCTATACAGTCAAATACAGGGTGAGGATGAGTCTTCTGGCAGAACTACCCTGTGATTAGAAAAGAGACACAGAGGTCACTAAACAATTATACGGTCAACCTTTCCTCCAGATAAATACTTGTAATTGAAACACCCAGATGAGTACATCCTCTATTGTACCCAGCTCTCAGAGATGAAATTAAGATTGCCGTCCTCAAAAAAGATGTTGTGGGCCAGAACCTTTATGCCGTGCTATCCGAAGCCGAATTTACCACCCTTCCCTGAAGGGTGACCTGAGTGTTTCAGGCCAGAAAGAAATAACAATTTTGCCTCCTAAACAGCCAGTCAGGATATTTACCAGTCAAGAGCTGTTTAAGAATTACAGTCAAACTTCTGTGCAGTCTTTACGCTGCTTTATCCTACTAATCACCAGATTGGCCATTGTGACTGAAATTGGCCAGTTCAGTTGACATATCCAAGTATCTGGTCTGTCACTTGGTCAAATAGAATTACCAAATAGAATTAACAGTGGATTTATTTGACTCCACGTTGTAGAAGGGATTATGAACTAAAAAAAAAAAAAAAAAAAAAAAGTAAAATTCAAGTTGCAAATAACCCCACTGCCACCCCTGATATTCACAAGTAAGCAGTTTAGTGAAGTCCAGGCATACCTCCAAGATATTGCGGGTTCCCTTCCAGACCAGTGCAATAAAGCAAGTCAAATTAATTTTTTGGTTTTCTAGGGCATATAAAAGTTATGTTTACACTATACTGTAGTCTATGAAGTGTGTAACAGCATTGTGTAGGGAGAAAAAAAACCAATGTAAATACCTTAATTCAAAAATGCCTTATTGCTAAAAAATGCTAACCACCATGTGAGCCTTCAGTGAGTCGTAATCACTGATCACAGATCACCATAACAAATATAAAAATAATGACAAAGTTTGAAATATAGTGAGAATTACCCAAATGTGATACAGAGATGTAAAGTAAGCAAATGCAATTGGAAAAATGGCACCAATAGACATCCTTGACTCAGGGTTGCCACAAGCCTTCAATTGGTAAAAATCACGGTATCTGCTAAGCGCAGTGGTTAAAATCAAGGGCTTTAGAAGTAGAAAAAGGCAGATTCCAATTCTGGCCCTGCAAGTGAGCAGCTCTATGGCCTTGGGCTCTTTGAGCCTTCGTTTGCTCATCTCTAAGGTAGGAATAACCATAGTACTTACCTCCCAGAAGTGCTGTGAGGTGTAAAGGAGATCATTTATGTAAAGCTTGCAGCCCTATCTAGAGAAGAGTAACTCTCCATATTAAATGCTGTTGTCGTAGTTGTTAAAAATTCTCTGAATACATGAGTTCCAGCCAATACTCAGCATCCCTAGTTGAAGATATAATGGTCATATTTTTTTCTATTAGAGCCTCCTTGTTTTACTAAACATATTTCTGTCTATAGTGAAACATGTGAAATGTTTCACCAGCATCATTAGACAAGACGTCTGGAAAGAACTCCATTCAGACTCTTTTTAAACTTTGTCTTTGGTTTTGGTTTTTTGTATGGTTCAGTGATCAATGGGGGAGAAGGGGGAGAAATTCCTAGACAGTTAAATACAAATCCAGACAGTCAAATACAAATTATCCCTGAAGTTCTACTGTGAAGATGGCAAAGATGATAATGTTATTGACGATGATGGCTTATCCAGGATGTAGGTGGGAGAAGACTTCCGTGAGTTACGGGATCTCTCTATGGCCAAGCTATCTTTGCATCACATTTCCATACTTGTGGGCCAATTACTGTCACTTGGTCAAATAGAATTACCAAATAGAATTAACAGTGGATTTATTTGACTCCACGTTGTAGAAGAGATTATGAACTAAAAAAAAAAAAAAAAATAGTAAAATTCAAGTTGCAAATAACCCCAATGCCTTGGGGTTACAATGAGTCCCTGCTGAGAAACAATACTTCCTGGGTCTGGGGAGGCCATTAGTACCACATTTAGATCTTTATTTAAGTCATTATGCATCTCCCGTGATGTATAGATTTCAACTTAAGTGCACTTGGCTACCAGAGCCCTTTGCTTAAATTAGCAAAGGATTGATTTAAAATACCAATAAAAGTAAATGTTATCTTAATGAGCATCACAGTACTTATATAACGGCCTAAATCCTATATCCATAGAAACTTAGGATGAGAAACTGATTATGATCACAAATAAATAGATATTAGCCATAGGTCAGACTTCCTTTCCTTTCCTTTTTTTTTTTTGTCTTGTGACCAGAATAGCTTCATATAAACAAAATAATTCTTCTTCCTTATCTTCATGTTCCTTCTGCCATATTAATTAAGATTTGACATGTCCCCGTATACTGTTTATGGCAAAATAAGATGAGTGAGCTGATTCAAATCAAACAGCTGACTTTTCACCCAAATCCCATGCCAAAGACAAACTGAGCTTTTGAGAGTTTGGGGATGTGAGTTTATTTACGCTTTATTCTTTTTTTTTTTTTTCACTTGCAAGTATCTTGATATAATTTTCGTTTTATGCATTTTGTGGTTATTGGAAATGCAAGGGATTTGGAGAGTTTATTTGAGTTAGTGTAGTAGAAACTTTATGTAAGTCGTCTTCTTTTTTTAAAATTTACAGAAGGAGATATCAGCTTAAATGTGGATAGATCTACACATATTTTACAACACTATGATGTTTCAAATAGTCTTTACAATAGCCCAACACAAAATACTCAATTACAGAAAAAGACAAAGACCAAAATAGGCACGAGTTTGGGACTATGGGCCCCTAAACTTTAACCCCAGCTATAAATAAGATTGTTTTAGAAAAAAGAGTCAATTTGTGGTCCTTACTCTCCAATATTTGCCCATAACCACAAAATGAGAATAGGAAATTGGCTGGAATTATACTATTAACACTTTAGCTTCACATGTTGTATATGTGCATTTGAGTGGCCAGACACAAGTATCTTGAAACTTAAGGCAAATCATCCAATATCTGTGCCTTCAAATGGTTTACCATCTAAGGTTGGACAACCCAGAGAGGTCAGAGTTACAGTAATTTGGGAAACAGTGACAGCCCAACTTGTCCCTCTTCGTCTTATTCTGGAGTAGAGTGGAAATGTGATGCAAAGATAGCTTGGCCATAGAGAGATCCTGTAACTCACGGAAGTCTTCTCCCACCTACATCCTGGATAAGCCATCATCATCAATAACATTATCATCTTTGCCATCTTCACAGTAGAACTTCAGGGATTATTATTCACATCTCAAAAGATGTACTTCTTCCGTGGCCCCAGCAGCTTTCTTAGACCACTGTTCCTCAAAAGCCGATGTATCCTGTTAAAATCACCTCGGGATCCTGTTAAAAACACATATTTCTGGACCCCCACCCCCAAGGGTTTTCATTCAGTAGGTGTGGGGTGGAGCCCAAGATTCTGCATTCCTAACAAGTTCCCAGGTGCTGCTGCTGCTGCTGGTTCAGAGACCACAAACTGAGTAGCACTGATCTAAAACTCCCTTCGCTTTCTAATGTTCTCTCTCCCTTCTGTCCTATCTCGGGTAAGGTCCATCACTTTCCCCCTTGTCAAGTAAAGCCTATCACTTTCATTTCAATCCCATCCCTATATCAATTATCTGCTGTATTAGTTAGGATTCACTTCAGCTGCAAGTGATAGAAAACCCAAAATAGTAGTGCTTTAAACAAGATAGAAAGAAGATTCCTCTAAGATACACATAAGCAGCCTGGGACTGGTAGGTAATCAGCTCCGTGAGCATCAGGTCCCAAATTCCTTCTATCTGGTTGTTCTTCCATTCCCAACATAGTGCTTCCACCTCAGTCTCATAGGCCAAGAACTATAGCTCTAACCATTAGGTCCACATTCCAGCCAATAGGGGGAAAAAGTGATAGAAGGCATACTCCTTCCTTTTAAGAACACTTTCTGGAGGGGCGCCCGGGTAGCTCAGTCAGGTAAGCATCTAACTCTTGATTTTGGCTCGGGTCTTGATCCTGGGGTCCTGGGATAGAGCCCCGCCAGGCTCCCTGCTCAGCAGGGAGCCTGCTTCTCCTTCTCCCTCTGCCCCTCCTCCCCCGACTCATGCTTTCTCTTGCTCACTCTCTCTCTCAAATAAATAAAATCTTTAAAAAAAAACTAAGAAAACATGGCAAATAAGTAGTTGGCTATCGAAGGAGAGAGTCTTACATCAGGAATCTTGTATTTTGAATGCAGCCCTAAAGAGGCTTGCCTCTAAGAGGGACATTTGGCTCACTACGTGTCATAATAATTCTTGTTGTGAGGTATATGTAGAGAGAGGCACTTCGAAATAAGTGTGCTTAGCCATAACTAAATATCTCACACAAATACATGTGAAATTAGATAATAAAGTCTTTCAAAGGAAATGTTGTATATAACAAAGTATTTGGCACACATAGCAAATTATCTTAACTTATTTTTCAACTGTCTAGTTGAAAAGTAGAAAACTGTGGAAAACTGTCTTGTTATTCAACTGCACTTGTCAATCCACTTATTTTTTTAATGTATTACAGTCATTGCATCTTTGTATCCAGGGGTTCTTTCACTTACCTTTGGCCCAACATGATTGCTGCACCAAATATTAATAATAATAGCAAGAAGAAGAAGAAGAAGGAGGAGGAGGAGGAGGAGGAGGAGGAGAAGGAGAAGGAGGAGAAGGAGAAGGAGGAGAAGGAGGAGGAGGAAGAGAAGAAGAAGAAGAAGACGAGGAGGAGGAGGAAGAGGAGGAGGAGGGGAGGAGGGGGGAGGGGAGGAGAGGAAGAGAAGAATGGGCAAGGAAGAAATTTTGTTGGAAATTGGATTTTCCTGAGTTTCTTCTCAAAACTTTCCAATGCTGGTGAGGAAAATAGTATGGGAAAGACAGACTGTATGCACCTATAAAGCCTATAGTTTGATAGTAAACCCAATTTGTTTTGGGGTCCCTTGACTGCAGAGGTGAGACCCTGTAAATTTGTCAATCTAGATGGACCCAAACCATGGCTCAAAATGAATTTATGATCTCTGGCACCTGTTTGTTATAATTAGAAACCTTGCTTTCTGACCATCTCTGATCTCTGCATATCTAACTTCTGACTCTTACCTGGCTCTTATGATGGAACTTAGCATTCATCGGCCTTTTATTCTCTGTTCTGATTTGGGCTTCTCCCTGCTTCATGGATTTATATCAACTGTGATTTCACTCCCGGAGTCAAGTTCTTGACTTTGTAGTTATACCTCATCTCCACTCCTACTTCCATTTCAGCATGGACACTATCTGACCATACTGGGTTCCTCAACTTCAGGCTCAGTGGTACTCAACCCTGGCTGCACATTAGAATCATACAGAATGGCTTAAATACTATCAACACCTGGGCCCTCCCCCCCAGTACTCTGATGTTAAGGGGGTCTAAGATGAGGCCAGGAACTGAGAGTTGTAAAAGCTCCCCGTGTGACTCTGATCAGCAGCCAGGCTTGAAAATTACCATTCTAGCTTCTTGTTCTGATTAAAATAACTATAAACTCTACCTAAGGAACCATTGTATTACCCTTTCCTAGCACCAGACCACCCTGCCTTCAGTGGTCCCATGAAACTCAGTAAATGCAGGCGCCAGCAACGATCGTAATCCATTTACTAAAAAAAAAATTTGACAAGTGTTTACTCTTTTCTAAATGGTCAGAGAAAACTAGAATGTAGTCCCTTTCCTCCAGAGCCTCACATGCTAGCGGAGGAGGCAGGGATGAGGCAAATAATTGTAGTGTTATGATAAGTGGTATGAATGAAATACTATGGGAATATAGGAGAGGAAGCAATTATCTCTCTGAAAAAGACTTCCTGAAGCACAGTTGAGTCTCGAAGAGTAAATGGAAGTTTACTGGGAAGGCAAGAGAAGATGATGGGATTCCAAGCAGAAGGGACAATCTAAGCAAAACCCCAAAAGATATTCTGTATAAATATACATGGATAGTTTAAAATTTTCATTAAAGAACAGCATGGGGGCGCCTGGGTGGCTCAGTCAGCTAACTGTCTGAGTCTTGATTTCAGCTCAGGTCATGATCTCAGGGTCATGGGAGTTTGCTTACCCCCACCCCCCACTTGCATATGCTCTCTCTCTCTCTCTCTAAAATAAATGAATAAACAAAATCTTTAAAAAAATATATAAAATAAAGAATAGCATGAATTCTAAGAAAAGTCTAAAACTTTGGGAGTATTTTATATGCTTTTTAAAAGAAAACCAAATCAACATCTTGTGACTGCAAAGTGCTCTATTATTTTGGAAACAAGACTAAATCACCTTGATGGCCCTGCAAAAGAGAGGGGCTAACAAAACTATGATGGGAAAGACAAGGATTATCCTATGATATTTATTTTTAATATCATTTCAGCTTGTTTGCAAATTCTGTCTTTTGGCCAATGCAAACAATTACAACACCCTTTAGGTTGGTTTGTCTTTCCGTATGACTGGCTGTTAACCACATTGATGTATTTCTTCTTGGTTCTTCCCTCAGATCTGAGCTATTTATACTTGGGATTAACTGACTCCAGCATTCATCTAAAGATACAATCTTCTATCTTTAAGGTGCAGAGAGCCCCAGGGCTTTAACATGGCTGAATATTCAAAATGTTTGCTTTGATGTGAACTGGTTCAACATTTTTGTAATGTATTGGCCAGTTTGGCTCTGGAAACATGTGTCATCAGCATTTATGTTGTCTTGCGACTTGGTCTTAATCTCTGAGAACCCCATGTAACACATTCTTACAAAATGGCCCAAGACCCACCATTCAAAAGACATCTGAGACAACAGTGAGGTTCATACCTTATACCCTTTCACATTTCTTCTTCAAAATCAAAATCCTTGCCAAACTTTTCCTGGGCTTTTTTTTCATCTTCCCACTAGACTTACTGGTGTATTACATTTAAAAATCCCAAACTGAAAACTGAAAAGGGAGGTTTTTACAACCCAGAAATCTCATCAACAAGCCCCTTGTGTTAGGTTAGCGTAAGATGGGCTAGACGAGGGAGGAGAGGAACTTCTTCCGTGGACCCAGAGTTAGGGGATGCTTGAGCAGAAATAATACCTAGGCTGATATCCAAACACAGTTATTATCCAGAGAGATGTTTCAGTGGTACAAAGGGTTAATGACCAAAAAAATACCAGAAGAGAAAAGTTGACAGAGTATTACAGGAATTAGGAAACCTGTGGCTGGCTAAAGGAAAGGGGAGATTATGACAACCCAAGATTAATTAGGCCAGCTTTTAAAGCTGTCAACTTATGGCCTAGCTTTCAAAGACATTAGAGGGGCCAGTGAAACTGACTGCCTTCAGTCTCTTCTTCCCAAATGTCTACCTGACCTTCACTTTCCTTTTATTGTACTCCAGTTCCTCAGGAAATTTCAATAGTTAACTGCCATTGAACCTATTTCAACAAAATTATTAATAGCTGACTTCATTGGTGGTATGCCTATAATAAGGTGTGTTCAAATATTTTCCCCCAGGTGTAACAAAGGCTATGTTTCCTTTTTTACTTACAGTTATTTGAATGGAAAATAAAGAGAGGGGATATCCCAAACATCACAATAAACTTTAAACACTCTCAACCAACTCCTATATAGAATTTCCAGTACTATAGGGTAATATCCCAAATTCTTCACATAAACACTAACCTCGTTTTTTTAATCTTCCTTACAGGATTTAACAATCTGTTTCAAAAATAAAGAAATATGAATTCCAACCTTCTCAGGGCCAGCTTTAATTACATTGGTTTATTTAGGCTACGAAAATTTTCAATGCTTAGAAAGGTATAGGCAAATATTTTTACCAATAAATACAATAAATCAATAAAAAATACTAAAAACTTGCTTTACATAGAGTTTTATAACTTTCATAAAGTTTAATCAACTTTATTTCCTTAGGACTACCCAACAACCCTGTAAGTTGGGCCAGACCAGTACTTTTGTCCCTTTTATAGAGGTAACTCAGCCCAGAGACATTAAAGACTCCCTAGATCTGAGACTCTGTTATTTGTGCTGTAAGTCCAAGTGCTTCTGATGATCATGAAATCTTGAAAAATGTTAAATTAGATCATTCATATAAGAATTTTAGCACAATGCTTGATGCATAGTATGTATTCAATAAAAGCTGCTATCAATTACATGTACTACTTATACCCTTTATTACTAAATTAATGACCTTGTCACCAAGATTCAAAAACTGGTGTTTCAGGGCGAGTTTAAGAGAAATACAAAAGCTTACTAAGGATCTGACAGAGGAGTGCCCAACATCTGGTTGGAGACCAGATAATTTGAGTGTGTTCAAATCCCATAAGAACAGACTAAAAAAAATCCATGTACCAGTCATGTCATCGAGTCGAAGTCTTTCCTCAATGGTGTTATTTCTAGGAATCTATCCTAGGAGAAAAAAAAATCCAAAATACAGGAAAATTTGTCTGCGCAATAATACTCATCACATTTTTTATAAAAGCAAAATGTTGGGAGAAAGCTAAATATATAAGAGAAATGAGCTGTTGTGAAAGCATTAAGACATTAAAAGGCATATACAACAGGGAAATTATTACTATGTTATAATTCTAATAAAAGCCCTATATAAAATTATACTCCCAGTATATTCTCATTTAGACATAATAAGATACATAGACAAAGAAAGAAGTATGCCAGAATATTAAGGATGGTTATTTATTGAGTTTTAGAATACCATAGCTTTCAATTTTTATGCTTCTTAAATCTCACAAATTTCTGCCAAACAGAGCAGAAAATAAATGCCAGCTCTTAAATAAATGAATAAGGCTAGTGGTCATCCAGTTTCCTGTTACAAAAAGGACTTTGTGTGTTCTATATCCATAACACAAAATATCTACATGAGCGATTCTCCTGGTTCTGTGATATTCGATATGACTATTGACCCAGGTAACCTCTTTGGGCTTTATTGAGGAGCAACCAGGTTCAATGTAAAATACTGTTCCAGTCTGAGTATTGCAAAGAGAGACACATGGAATATTCGGAGAGTTGGCTAACCTTTTAAAATTTTTTAATCTAGCTATCTAGTGATGTTCAGATCTGCATCTACCATCTGAATTTTAGGGCTGTTGTGCTAAGCACACAGATGGTCTCTCAGTTCTCTGCCTTCTCGATTGCTCCCAATCAAGATCTGCTTCCACTAAAGCCAAAAGCAAAGCTAGTAAACGGCTGTTTACCGTATTGGGATAAGAAGAGGAAGAAGCTGTGATCATGTCCTACGCACACTAGTGCTCGTCAGTTAGTGCTGCCTGACTCCAGAGTAAGTAAATTGAATGGAACCAAACAGAGCCATTGGAGGAAATTGGCTTCGGCTGATATTTTCTATTGCTCTGTCTTGTCTTCAAGGTCTGTGAATAAGGTTAATTCAAATCTTAAGGCCAAGTTCAGGAGGGTGCCGGCTCAGCAAAAAGTTCCCAGAGAAACCTGGGCAAACAAAAACCAGCACAGTTCAATCTGTATTACTAGCAAGCTGCAGTCTGCACCTCCTCGATATTGGTTTCCTTAAAGTATGAAAAAGAAACTCCTTATCTATGTCCTTGCTGGATCTTCTGGGGAAAGCCTCGGAGGAATCCACTGGTTGCATTTGTGAAGGTGTAAAGTAGTGTGGCAGGAAGAGAATTGGGTGCTTAGATTTAGCTGGGACCGCTCAACAAAGTTTATAAAGAGATCACTGGAACCCAATGATAAAAGAAATGGAACACAGAATAGGACAAAAATAGCATATAGAATGGCTTAACACATGTTGGCCAAGCAGCTGGAAGAGTCCTATGGATCCGGAGAATATTGCTACTCAGGAGCCTGAGGGTGTTCAGCCATTCTAACTTACTCTGTCTAGCGTGGCTGAGAGAGGGCTAGAGTTCTAGGCCAAGTTGCAAATGGAGAGTAAATAAAAAGGCAGAACAGCGGCACCTGGGTGGCTCAGTCGTTGAGCGTCTGCCTTCGGCTCAGGTCATGATCCGAGAGTCCTGGGATCGAGCCCCACATTGGGCTCCCTGCTCAGCAGGAAGCCTGCTTCTCCCTCTCCCACTCCCCCTGCTTGTGTTCCCTCTCTCGCTGTGTCTCTCTCTGTCAAATAAATAAAATCTTTAAAAAAAAAAAAAAAAAAAAAAGGCAGAACAAGGATGAAAAATGGAACGCCTCAGTCAGCGAAGCAGAGAAACACATTGGCGGCAAGCAGTTGGGAATTGTGTCATTCACATTACCTGAAGTATTTTTCTTCAAGGATGGCTCAGGGTTGGTTACACTCCCTAACATATCTCATCCACCTTCATATAGCTGACCACCTCAAGGGCCCTTACTTTACCTGTAGCAAAATAGTTTTGTCGTATTCGCTCCAGCTGGCCGGCATGTGATACTGGTCATGACTCAGCGCTATGGAGAGAAGTCAACGCCTTAAAAGAATCTTCTGGTGGTTACAGTGTGAGTGAACATGGCGCAGGCCTGCAGCTGGGACACTCGGCAAATTAGCAGGGCTCAGAGGCTAGGAGGTGCAGAACCTTAGATCTCATTCTGCATAGAATATTTTTTTAATTTTTTTAAGATTTTATTTATTTATTTGTCAGAGAGAGAATGTGTGTGCACAAGCAGGGGGAGCGGCAGGCAGAGGGAGAGGGAGAAGCAGGCTCCCTGCTGAGCAGAGAGCCAGGGGCTCCATCCCAGGACCCTGGGATCATGACCTGAGCCAAAGGCAGCCGCTTAACGACTGAGCCACCCAGGCGTCCCTGCACAGAATATTTAGAGCATCTTTTTTCTCTGAAGTAGTTGCTCTCCTTCAGTGACCACACCCAATTTTAGAAGCCATCAACCCTCTGTTATTTCTCCCCACAAAAGTGTGATGCTCTCATGTGTGACTCCTACAGTAGATGTATTCTCAGCACACCAAAAAAAAAGCAAAGTCTGAATAAATATCATAGAAATTAGTTTTATTAAACCTAAACGTGGTATTGATACTTCTTCCAGAATTAGACTTCTCTCTTTGGAGAAACAGCAGTATCCACTCTGCTTCTAATAGGCAGTGTGATTTGGGCACATCACTTTGCATTTCCAGGTGCCAGTTTCCCCATCGGTAAAATGAGGGGATACGATGGGATGGGGTATGGTTATATGAATGAGCATATAGATGTGAAATAGCAAAATGGCATTCTGATTCTTCTTTTGTGCAGATTGGTGACATCACCAAATAAAACGTGAGAGCTTTGAGTCAATGGCCCTTGCTTTCAAGTACGTAGCCTATGGAAGGAGATTGTTATCCATGGTCTGACCCTTGACCCATCTCTGGCCACTTCCAAACACAGACTCTATATTCAGTCAGATAGATCTAACTATAGGACACAGATACAGTGTCCCCATGAGAGGGGCCTACCCTAAAATTTATGGCTTCGAGGAGCAGAGGAAAATATGGGATCCCTGTGGACAGGGTCACTCCCAAGGAAAAGAGGAAGAAAGGGGTCTGGGTTACCTATGCCCGATCTCTCCTGGATGGTTTGACTGGAATGAAGGTGGGATCAGTTAAGTGTCCTACCTTTGGATCTTCTGTTGAAAATCAGTAGATGCAGGTTTTCAGCAACATGACTTCTGTTTGCCCACATACCTCAATTTTTTGGTTCCTAAACACTTCTTTCCATGTCTGATTGTCCCTATATTTTAAAGCTATAAATCCTTGTGAGTAAAGGGAACTGTTTGCCAAGCCAGAGAGTAGAAAGGAGGAGAGCATAAAAATCATGATGGCTTTTTGGTTCCAGGGCCTGCACTGAGTAGGGAGGATACATTCCAGCAGTCTTGCCCAGGAGATAATTTGCATTAGCAACTGGGTGATGACGTAGGGAGATTCGTGGTCACAAAGCAGTTCAGCTCTGAGTCAGTTTTCAGTCCAGGCTTTATACATTTTTTCTAGTGAGTCAAGGGACTGTTTCATTAGCACCCTTCTGTTGGAGAAGGCATCTAGAATGCTGCTGGCTTTCATTACACCTTTTTCCCGAAGGGACTTTGAAGATTGCCTCGCTCAACATTCTCAGTTGTCATAATTAGGTATCCACTTGTTAATCACTGTTTCTCTAGCACCAAATGCGGTGCCTGGTACAGAGTAAGTGCTCAAGATTTGTTGAAGTTGGGGCGCCTGGGTGACTCAGTCGTTAAGCATCTGCCTTTGGCTCAGGTCATGATCCCAGGGTCCTGGGACGGAGCTCCGCATCGGGCTTCCTGCTCAGCGGGAAGCCTGCTTCTCCCTCTCCCACTCCCCCTGCTTGTGTTCCCTCTCTCGCTGCCTCTCTGTCAAATAAATAAATAAAATCTTAAAAAAAAAAAAAAAAAAAAGATTTGTTGAAGTTACAAGTGAGGAAACTGACTTCCCAGAATGATGAGGTACAAGGGTAGCTCAGAGCAGAACCCGGGCCAGAACCCAGGCCACCGGCCACCCAATCTTTCCACATCGGCTTGCTAGTTAAGCAATTAAACTAAAACCAAGGAACCATCCCTAGTTTAAAATAAAGAATGTGCCAACTCCCTAATACCTTTTAAAATTGTTCGTGTTATTTAAAAAAATCCTTGTAAGCATGGTGACTTAGGAGGCAAGCCATAGTTTGAATATAGGCAGATATCCAAAGATAATGCTTGTTACTCCTGCCTAATAGTTAGGAGTCCGGTTCTCAAGGCAGGCTGCCTAGGTGCAAATCTGGGTTGAGCCACTAAACCAGTCCTGTGACCTTGTGCCAATTACTTAACCACTCTGACTGAATTTCTTCATCTGTAAGTGGAAGAAAAGTACCTACCTCGTAGGGTTGATGCAAGGATTAAAATAATGAACACATGTAAAGTACCTAGAACTATGTATGGTACATAATCAATGTAAGGTATCATTGTTATTATTGTTTTTGCTATTAGAGTTCATAATTCAATCTATGGGACTCTAGCAACTTCACACGTATTCTTCTTGTCTATTTGAAGTTTGAGGAGTACAGTGACTTAAGTGAGCCTCCTCATACTCAGTTCTGACTGAAAGGTTGGAGACGATACTTCCGTTCTGATGTTACAAGGTTTCATACGCTAGCCAAGGCATAGCAAACAGCCTCTCATTCCATTATTTGTATGAATGTGGTCTTGGAAAGTGAGACGTATTAGGTAGAGCTTGCCTGGTTGATAAAAATCCCATGTCTTCGGTCTTCTTAACTGCCGGCAGGGGAAACTCTAAACTCTAAAGGGGAAGGAGATTCAGCGCCTCGTCTTCTGGTTTGTTGTTTGAGGCAGGGGATTTGTCTGGATGTCCACGTTGTGACAGTCGACCACACCCAAAAATGAGAGGGGCTGAGGTAATTTTGGCAGGTTCCCAGTGTTGAACAGGTAGATGAAAATGTAGCTTTCCTTTGCCTGATTAGTAGATAGGAAAAAGTGAGAAAATTCTAGGCGATGAAGAGATTACAGCAGGGTTTAGGATACGGGCTTATAAAACAATGGGAAATGACTGAAATTAGAACCAACAGGGGCCATGGTGTATTTACCTGCCTGACTCTGATATCTGAATGGCTGAAGCCTAAGTGGAAGAAATCTCCAGTGAAGTCAACCTCATCTTTCTTATGGCTGATTCAAAGAGTACTTTTACCAGATTCTCAGAAAGGCTTTGAAACAAGACCAGATGTGGTTATCATGACTGAAATGTAGGAAACAGGGTGGCTTTATTCCACCCAAAACTCCCTTGAGTGCATGTAAATTTCAACACCCGATCACATTGCTATATCACCACTGTGTTGAGAAGTAATTACTTCCTGGAAGGATATATGGCTCACATCTCATACCCTTGTAGCTACGACAAAGCTTTGTGCTTAGGCCCAGCTATTCTTTTCTGAAATAAAAACAGAAACTTCTTAGAGGGTGATCAGCCAGGGGGATAACTACACTTTACTGATATCATCATTGCCTTTTCAAAGATATGAAACAACAACTGGAAAAGGCTGTGCCTTTTCTTAGGCAACTGTTCCAAACTCCATTCTCCAAAATCTTTCTCTCAGCAGTCATAGGGGCTACTGAGTCTCGGGATAAGAATAGACAGGGAGGAACTTGGTTCAAGTCTTGGTTCTTCTGTTTATTGTTTGACCTTAAGCAGATAATTTACTTTATTTTCTGCCTGACTCTCCTTAAAATGAAAGAGTTGTTTTGGATAATTGCTGAGGTCCCTTGTAGTGTTTTATAAAATGGCCAATTGCTATTCGATCATTGTAACTACATTTATGGGTGTCTAAATTTTTAAAAGGACATTAAGATAGTGAAGTCTTCAGATCTCTGTGCTAGCCGGTGGGGGAAGAAATTTGGTTGTAATGGTACCTCTTCAGCAACTATCAAATCACTACATCTAGAAAGCTCCTTAAATGCAGAGGCAACACAGTGTAATGGAAAGCATATGGGATTTAGAGCTAAATTACCTGGCTTTGGATCTTGGCTCATTCATTGAGCATCTCCTAATTTTTTAAAAAGAATCAACAATAATAATAATAACACTTGAAAATCAAATTTGCTAAAGGTTAAGAAAGCAGGGAGACTTTTGCTTCTGTTTATGATGGAATGACTAGTACCAAACATGCCTTCCTGCTATTTAAAAAAAAAAAAAAAAAACCTATAGGGGCGCCTGGGTGGTGCAGTCAGTTAAGTGTCTGACTCTGGTGTCGGCTCTGGTTTTGATCTCAGGTTCTTGAGATCGAGCCCCACATCAGGCTCCGTGCTCAGTGTGGGAGTCTGCTTGAGATTCTCTCTCCTTCTCCCTCTGCCCCTCCCACTTGTGTGCTGTCTTGCTCTCTCTCTCCCCCAAATAAATGAATACATCTTTTAAAACTTTTTAAAAAATAATTAAAAAGCTATAAAACTGGGCATAATATAAAGCAACTGTTTTAAGGTTTTGGACACTGGCAGTGCAAGACTTGAATCACGGAGAAAAGGAAAACATACAAGGTGAGCCCCAAATTCATGTCAGTGCTCTACCTTGGGACAATTTCCAGAACAAGACACGGAGATATAAACATCAAGCAGACAATAACTGTCCTGCTGAGCTGAGGGAATAAATATTGGGGTTTAGGGAAGGATACCAGAGAGGAGGGAGCTGTACGGTAAGGTTCACAGGGTGACGCTGTCGGGGTTTCTCAGAGGTCATTGACTGAGGGTTGGGCTATACCAGACCTAGCAGTAAGAGCTGTCACAGGGTCCAAAGGGGAACAGAGATCCTAGAGGCTGCACAATGCCCAGAAACATTGGAATTCCTCCACAACCAGAGTGGAGAGTCCTCAATAAAATCCCCAGCATTCAGCTAAAACAACAGAAAAGCCATGTATTAGCAAAAGGACCATGCTATAGGGTAAGAGCTGCTCTAGACCTACCCTAAAAAAGCCTATAACCAAACCTCCACAAAAGCAAGGAAAACGGCCAGTAAAGTAAAAAAAAAAAAAAAAAAAAAAAAAAAAGCAACATACATAATAGATTCCTTACAATGTATCATCCAAAATGTTTAGCAGGACATCCAAATATTTTTTCAACAGGCAAAGAAGGAAATATGACTCTAAGTTGAGAAAAAAAGCAATCAATTTGAAGAGATCCCAAATTAGTCCAGATTTTGGAATTAACAGATAAGAATGTTAAAGCTGCTGTTAAAAATATATTTAAAGAGATAAGGAAGATATGCTTTGAATAAGAGAACAGGTTGAATAAGGGAACAGAATAAGTCTTATCAGAGAAATGAAGACAATGTAGAAGAACCAAATTAAGGTTCTAGAAATTTTAAGTAAAGGATCTGAAATGAAACAATTCATTAGAAGAGCTTTAAAAAAAACTGGTGTTAGTAGAAAAAGGGATCCGGGGAGTCTGAAGACAAATTCATAGAAATTATCCAATCTGAAAAACAGAAAAATATTGAAAAACATTTAAATGCCTCAGTAACTTGTGAGATAATACAATTCTCTCAAACATACATGTAATTGAATCTCCAGAGACAAGGAAAGAGAGAGAGAATGAGGCAGAAAGATTTTTTTGAAGAACTAATGTTCAAACTTTATTAAATTTGGTGAAAAACAACACTTCCAGGAGCTCAGCAAAACCCAGCAGGCTAATTATAATGCAAACCACACTCAAGCACATCATAGTCAAATAGCTAAAAATCAAAGATAGAAATTCTTAAAAGCGGCTGGAGAATAATGATATATTGTACACAAGAGAATAGCAACATGATATAAGGTCAATTTATAGTAAAACTAAATGTATTTCTATATTCTAAGAATAAACAATCATAAAAATAAATTTTATACGTAACTCCATTTAATCTGCATAAAACACATCATGATCAATTTTCCAAAATATGTACTAGATCTACACTGAAAATTATAAAACATTTCTGAAAGTAAAGAAAATTTAAATAAATGAAGAGATATGCCATGCTCATGATTAGAAGACTTAGATTTGTAAAGGTGTCAATTCTCCCCAAATTGACCTATAGATTCAATGCAATTTTAGTCAAAAGTTCAGCAAAATTCTTTGTGTAATGGACAAGCTTATGTTAACAATATGAAAATACAAAGAATCTAAAATAGCCAAAGCAATCTTCAAGAGGTAAAGCAAAGTTGAAAGGCTTATACAACTTCATATCAACTGTTACTATAAAAGCTACAGTAATCAGGATGGTGTAGTACTGGTGAAAAGATATCCAAGCAAGATCAATGGAATAGAGTCCAAAAATAGATTTATTCGTGCATGCTCAGTTGAGTCTTCACAAAGGTTTCAAAGTAGTTCAATGTGGACATGATAGTCTTTTCAACAAATGGAACTGGATCAACTAGATATCCAAATGGGGAAAAAAATAAATCTTTACCTCACACCATATACACAAATTAACTTGAAATGGATCAGATACCTGAACATAAAAGCTAAAGTTCTAAAATTTCTAGAAGAATATATAAAAGAAAATCTTTGTGACCTTGATTTCTTAAGACAAAAACACACTCATCATAATAGAAACAATGTTAAGTTGGACTTCATGAAAATGAAGAACTTCTGCTTTTAAAAATACAGAAACAAAGAAAATAAAACTTCAAGTCCTAGATTAGAAAAAATATTCACTATATGTATTCAGTCATCCAGAATATACAAAGGAGTCTTCTAACTCAAGATTAAGAAGACAAGCAACCTAATAAAAGGAGGGCATGCAAAAGACTTTTGAACACTTGGCAAAAGAAAATATATGGAAGACCAATGAACTCACGAAAAGATGCTTCCACATCTTTAGTCTTCAAGAAAATGTAAATTAAAGCCCACATCAGAATAACCCACTAGAACGGCCACTAAATAACACACATTCTAGCCCACTAGAATAGCTAAAATTAAAATTAATATTAAGGGGGCACCTGGGTGGCTCAGTTGATTGAGCATCCAACTCTTGATTCTGGCACATCATGATCACTGGGTGGTGAGATCGAGCCCCACATCAGGCTTCACACTGGGCATGGAGCCTGCTTAAGACTCTCTCGCTCCCTCTCCCTCTGCCCTCCCCTGCACCCGTTCACACACATGTTCTCTAACAAAAAATAAATTAATTTAATTAAATTAATATTAAATGTTGGTGAGACTGTGGAATTGTACTCATACATTGTAGGTAGACATGTAAAATGGCACAACCTCTTCGAAAAAAGTTTTTGCAGTTTCTTATTGAATTAAATATACATCAGCCCTGTAATCCCAGCAATTCCATATCTAGGTGTTTTGTGTGTGATCACAAGAAGATTTTCATTTGTTCATAACAGTTTTATTTATAATATCTAAGGCCTGGAAACACCCAAATGTTGATCAACAGAGAATAGATATATTGGGATATATTCTATAAGGAAATATAAATTAGAAAGCAATACAAAATGAACAATAAATAAAAATGAACAGAAATTAAAAACAAATTACTGATATATGCCATAGCACGGAGGAATTTCCAGACTCCAGATTAAATAAAACAATATTGTATGATTTCATATGTATGAAGTTCTAGAAAAGGGTTAACTATTTTATAATGATAAAGACCAATTAGTGGCTGTCAGGAGGTAGGGGTTTCAATGAAGGTTTTGACTTCAAAGGGGGAGGAGGGAACTTTCTGGGATGCTGTTCCATTTCATATCTCAATAAGAGTAATGTTACTCAAGTGTACATATTTGCCAAAAGCACTGAACTGTACGCTTAAAATGGGTGCATTTTATTTGATGTAAATTTTACCTCAATAAAGTTGACTTAAGAAAGAAAAAGCATTCTAAATTTGAGAAGTATGTACTCTCCTCTCTCTTCCCTGGAGCAGCTTGAGCACATTTTGAAGCTGAAAAGTGATAGCTTTATTTGTTTTTGGTTTTTTTTTTTTTTAAGATTTTATTTATTTATTAGAGAGAGAGAATGAGAGAGAGAGAGAGAGAGAGAGCATGGCGGGGAGGGTCAGAGGGAAAAGCAGACTCCTCGCGGAGCAGGGAGCCCGATGCAGGACTGGAGCCCGATGCGGGACTGGAGCCCAATGCGGGACTCGATCCTGGGACTCCAGGATCATGACCTGAGCCGAAGGCAGTCGCTTAACCAACTGAGCCACCCAGGCGCCCGGTGATAGCTTTATTTGTAAACAAACATCAGCTTTTACCTTGGTGCCAAAGATGAAGTAGTATACCATCCAGGTACTTGACAGATGGGGTGAATCCATGTCAGTCAGAAAAGGAGCAAAGGATACTAAAGAAGCAGGAGAAAAACAAGAAAAGAGCAGGGTGGGGTAATAAAGATTTGCAGAAGGAAATTCAAGCATTTCCAGGCAAGATCACAGACCTGGAAGGGGTTACGCCTGTGCATAATCCATTAAGAAGATAATCTGAGGGCGGGGACAGGTAGGAGACAATCAGGAGGAAGAGGCTAGCACTGGTGCAGACTTCGCCACGAAATGCCTTGGATATGGAGTCTGGAGCCACCTTACCAAATCTGTGCTCCATAACCGGCCTTGAGGCCAGTTGAATTTGTGTAAACCCTTTAAAGAGGTTCCTGAAGTGCCAAGAATCCCTTAGTTCATGCCTGTGGAGGAGTTCATACCTCAAAGAGAGAGGTAAATAAGGCTGAATTTACCGACTCAGAGCTCGAGGTGAACCCCACTGATATCTCTGACCTAATGAGGAGAGAGGGCTGCTATTTGAACATAATGTTCAGAAACAAAAATTGCAGAATTTCTTCCCCTCTTGCCCAATGACTCCTGCTTTGACCCAGTGTAAATTACAAACCTTCTCGCTGGAGCATCTCCCAGCCCCAACAAATAAAGAGCTGGTTACCCTCCGATTCTTTCAGCTTCAAATGTATCCTATCTTGTAAATGACACTTTCTCTTCCTTCCCAGATCTCTGCTGCACTCTCTATTGAGTTCCTTATTCTCAACAGCTACATGAGATGAAAAGAAAGATATTAAAATCCTATTGGCCATGTATTAGCGATTCCTTTATAGTGTCTCCAGGAATATTGGGAGGGGTATTGAAATATGATAGGAAAAGAAGCTGAAATGTCTGGTTCAAGTGAGGTTTTGGGGATTTTCTGACTTTCTATCACACTCAAACTCCCCAGCCTCTATATATGATTTTATATACAATTGGCAATTTCATTGGATGCGTTCTTGGCATGTTCTTCCTGGCGAAGCAACTAGGGATGATGTGTGACAGTATGGCAATGGGGTAGTTCAGCCATGGCAAAGAGCCTGAGCTGGAGCCTGGGCTCAAATCCTGACTCTGCCACTCTGCCATTCATACCAGCTATGCAACCTGAATAAGTCAATTAATGTCTCTGAATCTCAGTTTTGTCCTCTCTAGAGGGAAATGATACTTAGTTCAAAGTGCTGTTATGATGATTAAATGAAGTAATGTCCAATGCATGGAACAGTGCCTCTCACAGGGTAAGCACTTTGGCAAGATGGCCTATTGTTATTTATTATGAGTTCTTACCCTTCTTGACTTCTTGGGAGCATTTTATCTTATAATCCTATTTTATCCTACCCTATCCACTTCCTGAATTTCCAGACTCCCCTCCCTCATCTAAATCACTTATCATGGGGCACCTGGGTGGCTCAGTCGGCTAAGCGTCTGCCTTCGGCTCAGGTCATGATCCCAGAGTCCTGGGATCGAGCCCCTCATCAGGCTCTCCACTCAGCGGAGAGTCTGCTTCTCCCTCTCCATCTGCCCCTCCCCCCCCGGCCCGGCTCATGTTCTCTCTCTGTCTCTCAAATAAATAAATAAAATCTTTTTCTTAAAAAAATCACATAATATGGTGCCTTGCACGTAAGTAAGCCTTCAGCCAATGGTACTTACTACTAAATCTCAGTATTATTAAATTGGATTTCTGAACAGGTGGTACAAAACAGACATTAGGTTATTAGTGGCTTAGAGACACCTCATGTGACCATGTTTTTCCAAAGAAGAATTGGGAAATCTCAAATATTTCTTTGAGGACCGAGTCAAAGACCCTGAGTTTTCATTCAGAATCTAGGCCTACAAGTAGAGTTTCTCTGAGCCTGGACTGCCTAACTCTGAGCTTTGATGAATGATCAGCAAAAGAAAAGTTCTTTCCCGACCTTTTATCTCAAAGCAAGTTTCCATGTTAATCCCTGTTGATCTCTCTCACTGTGACTCACTCATGTTCACTGACATCTTACTCTTTGCCTCATCTAGTCATGTCTTGACTTGCTCCTTTGCTCTCATGGATATCACTTCACACCGTATTCTTGGCATCTGTCTTCTTCCCCCAGCAACAGATACAACTCTCTTACCTCAAATTGTATTTTCCATCTTTTCTAAATTGCTCTCATCTAACAGTTTTCCTGCCCAAATCTTACTATGTATCCAGTTCAGGTCTCTTGTGGATTCTGAATCATGCTAAGTGCTGGAGAGATTATGGCAAATGAAATGTCTAAGGAAGCCCTTGTCCACGGGAAGTTTACAATTTCTTTAGGGAAACGGAACAAACATGACAGAAGAATTCCATAGACAAGAACTGATTCAGCACCTTCTGTGTACAGGATACTTTAGCGCCCCCCTCCGCCGTGAGGAGACAGAATGGACCCAACAACAAAAGCAAAGCAACATCACTTACATAGTGTCAAATCCAGAGCAATATTATTGATTCAGAGGGCAGGAACAATCACTAAGGGTGACTGATCAGGGAATACTTCCTGGAGGAAGTGAAGCCTAATCTGACCTTGAAAGAAAGTATAGTTTAGGGAAATAGCAAAGAGGAGGAGAACGTGTTGGACATTCCAGACTGGGGAGCAGTGTGAACAAAGGTGTGGTGTCAGGAATGTTGTAGGTTGTTTGGAGACAATGAGTGCTCTGTTGAGCAGCAGCTGAGAGGTAAGATTTTACATGGCCTTGAACGTGTATCTAAGGAGCTGATATTTGATCTATGGCTGTGTTTCACAGAGCCCTAGGGCTCTTCAGAAGGGGTCTCACATTTAAAAATTCAATTGGTGCAGGTCAGGGAAAGGGAAGGTGTCAAGTAAGGAAGCTAAGCAGGCAGAGATTTAGGCCCTCCATTTCCATGGAAAACTGATCCCACTTTTTCTGTTTGATATATTGAGAGATCATGTAAGATTTTATTTTGAAGAAAGTCTTCGGCTGCTTAAAAAATTGAAAATCTGTGTTGTAGATAATAAACGTCAATGAAGAGTTTTGAGCGTAGGATATTAGAATTAGGACCCTAGAAGAGTTTATCTCATCCAGTATGTAACCGAAGCAGGAATCCTACTTAAACATCCCTGACAATGTAAAAACTATTCCTGTGACAGAAAAACCCCAACTTTGCATGACTTTTCATCCCACTATTGGACACCTCTAATTCAGGAGATCATAACATGGAATCCACAAATCCCTTAGAGGTACCATGAACACTGATGGGAAAAAAATATGTATCTTTATTTTCCCTAGTCGCTACTTGAAATTGACCCTTTCTTCTATTATGAATGTAGGCCACAAATCTTAGTAGTATGATTATCGATAACCAAAAAACTCAGATAATTCCAAACCACTTTAAAATCATTGCAGATATCTTCAATTTTTTAAGATTTTAAGAATTACATTTCTTTTTTAAAAAAGATTTTATTTATTTATTAGAGAGGGAGAGCGCACATAGGCAGGGGAGAGGGGCAGAGAGAGAGGGAGAAGCAGACTCCCCACTGATGTAGGACTCAATCCCAGAATCCCGGGATCATGAGCTGAGCCAAAGGCAGACGCTTAACTGACTGAGCCACCCAGGCTACCAAGAATTACATTCAATATAATTACATTTCAATATAATTCATTCATTTCCTGTGTAATCTTATGATTTTCCACACTTAAAAGCATTATTCTGAGAAGAGTTCATAGGCTTTGCCAGACTTTCAAAAGGGTCTGAGGCACAAGATAATGTTATGAAACTGTATTATGTTTATGAAGTTGTTTTCTGTTGATCCAGAATTATCTCCCTCTCATGTTTTCCCATTGTTCCCACATTTCTTCTCTACAGCTATATAGAATAAGTCCAATGCTATTTCCACATGACAGTCTATCAAATATTTGAAAACAGCTATCATGTGTCAGTAGGCTTTTCCTCTCAAGCTAATCATCCCACATTTCTCATCTGGCCCTCAGAAGATATGCTAGTGGGTCCCTTTGTCATTCTGGCCCACTTCAACAACATGCTCCATATGACCCATCTTCTTCATATCTTCCTCTTAAAGCATGGTTGTTGTACCTGAGCAAACATCCAGATAGGCAAGTTTTTTTTTGGGGGGGGGGAGCAGAGGAAGAGGGAGAGAGAGAATCTTAAACAGGCTCCACACCCAGCGCAGAAGCCAACATGGGGCTCTATCTCACAACCCTGAAATTGTGACCTGAGCCAAAATCAAGAGTCAGAGACTGAGCCACCCAGGTGTCCCTAGATAGGCAAGTTTTAAAGGCAGGACCTGGAGTCTGTCTCAATAATCTCAGTACTTCCTGTTATTATAATAACTTGAGTCCATGAACTGAGATATAACCAGATGTGGCCATTTACTCTTCCCAAGTATGAATACCCTGGGACCCAGACAAAGTAAATCAATTTGAGGCCGTACACCAAAATGGTTAAGTGGGGCTATGCAGGTCTGCTTTTACATCTTATTTCTTCTGTGTATTAGCTGGGTAACTTTGGGAAAACCATTTGATCTCTGAAATTCTATTTTCTCATCCGTAAAACGGATGAAATAATAGTACTTATTGCATAAATGTGTATTAATTAAATAAGGTCACACATACAAAGTGCTCAGCTGAGTGTCTGGTGTATGCTTATATCAGTCAAAATAAGAGAAACCTTACCCTCCTCCTTATGTCAGCTGAGCCCTGGGCAGCTCCTTCTAATCTCCATTCACTGTGGTTTCACTTCCTCTTTCTGGATCCATAATTTAAAGGTATTCCCCGCAAACTCTCACTTTTCTCATTGCGTGGCTTTGTAAAGACCCACCTCCTCCCTAGAGGCTCACTCTACTGAATCCCTACAGGAATTTTTAAAAAATAAGCCACTACGACTGAAAGTGATTCTAACTAAGGTTTCGGTGGAAATGTGCTCCCAGTGGTTATTAGCTTTAAGAGGTGAGGGCTATCTCCCAAATGATTAACTTCCTCTTATTTTGTCAGTATGAAATCAACCCTTTAAATCTACTTATGGAACCTGTTTACCAGTCTACTTTTCCCTTTCCATAGAAAGAGTCCTAGCAAAGTTATCGGAAGGACAATAGAGGAAGAGGTAAGAGGAGAAAGTCCCTTAGAAACATGAAACGGAGCAGGTAAGGAAAGCTACACAAAAGAATTTTCAGCCTGTATCACTTCAGGTAACAAGTTTGCTAAATTTGAATTCCACCACACAAAATACTACACCGTTTCATTTGCTGAAAACTTCCTTCAGACTTACTCACATGTTCTCTTGTTATCGGGTCCCAGGGTCTACATGGAAATCCTGTAATCCATGGGGTTATCCTCACGGGGCTTTGTTTATTTCCACATACCGGGTTTGCTCTTCCAAAGAGAACTGCCACAATCATTTTATTCTCTCCTGGGTTGCATGTCTTCTGCAATGTTCAGCAAAGCTTTGAATAGCCCCTGTAATCAATCAACCAATAATTCAATGTCCCCTCTGGGCTAAGGCTTGGTTAGGCGTTGAGGGGAGGGTACAAAAGTCCCTAACCTCCCAAATGCTTCCAGTTCCATTAGGGAAAAAAACAAGGGAAATAAAATATAAAAAACAAATATTATACATATCGTAGGCAGTTTTCTTTCCAACCGGAGTTATTTCTGTGGGATTTCTCTTCAAGTCCTAAATATAAGTCAAATTCTAATTAAAGTGAAGATCTTTATATCCCTTTCTATCAAAAATGCTTTCTCTCGCTCACTCTCTTGTGAGCTGTCACATTCTCACGTGTTCTCTCCCTCTCTCCCTCTCCCCCTTCCCCTCCCTCCCTTTCCCCCTCCCTCCCTCTCTCCCCCTCCCTCCCTCTCTCCCTCTCCCTCCCTCTCCCTCCCCCCACCCCACACACAGGCATGTGCTCTCACCTTAGATCCTCCTCTGTCTCCTAACTTCAACTCACCCAAATAGCAAGTAGCTCTGATATATCATAAAATAAGTCTATGGTGTGTACCCTTTCAAATTGTTCTCATTTTTTTACCACTTCTATTGAAACACACATCCCTCTTAGTGTGTAAAATTAAGTGAGACACTAAATTGAAGGATTTAAAATTTTACTTCTAGGGGACAACCGACTGGCTCAGTCGGTGGAGCATGCGACTCTTGATCTCTGGTCATGAGTTCAAGTCCCACGTTGGGCATGGAGCCTACTTGAAAAAAATTTTTAAATGGGGCCCTGGATGGTGCAATCAGTTAAGCATGGACTCTTAGTTTCAGCTCAGGTCGTGATCTCAGGGTCATGGGATCGGGCCACATGGGCTCCCCCGATCGGCACAGGGTCTGCTTGAGACTTTCTCTCCATCTCCTTCTGCCCCTCCCCCAAAGCACACTTGCTCTCCCTCTCTAAAATAAATAAATCCTTTAAAAAAATTTAAAAATGATAAATAAAATTTTACTTACATATTTTAAGAGCCACTTGTCTTTTTAAATAGTCTTATTAATTCAAACAAATGAATCTGACACTTTTGGAGACTTATTAGAGCCTTTCAAATCCCATCATCGAGGGGCTTCCCCCTTAGGTAGGACCATCCCAATTCCTCTTCTAGGTTGTGTCTTACTTGAGGATTATTAGCTATGTTTAGTCTTCTCTATGGGTTGCATCATTAAGCACAATGTAAGATTGTGCTGATATAGGCATTTATCCATAAAACTTTGGACCCATTGGATGCTAAATAAATGGTTTTTAAATATAGACTAAATGACTTGAGCTATTACATCTGAACAAAATAAGCTTTTAGCAAACACAAGCAGGAGCACACATAAGCAGAAGATTGAAGGACGAGGAGTCTCAAAAGTTGTATGTTACCCAGTAAGATTCAGGAGGCATTTGGAATATTCCTTCTAGTCACCCAGGGATGACTTCTTGAGAAAGGTAGGCCTCTCAGGAGCGGCAGACTTACAGACTGAAGAGCCCTGGGAACATTCCAGGCATATGGTGCAGCTTGGGAAGAAGGCTCAGGGGTGAAAGTAACATATTTGGGTTTGAAAAAAAAAAAAGAAGAAACATTTTGCCAAACATGTTTTTCCCCTCAGTGTTCAAAGTAAAAAAAGGAAATGCAATCCATATGGTTTGGATTCATTTGTGCTCAATTATGAAGAGCTTCAAGACATTTTCTAACCTCTTAAGTTTTTAGGCCCTTTTTCTCCCTGAAGAACAGGAAGTCTTAATTTTCCTAGCTTAAGGGAACTTGAAAACTAAACGATTTATGTTGGACTTAAATATGAGAGTTCATGAGTTTAAATTCAGACAGACTTGGTAGAATCCAAAGTCCAAACTGTTGCCAGTGATGTTTTCTCTACTCAAAACCCTCGGTGTGGTATCTTTCAGAGCAATTCTGATTTGGTTTTTGTCTGTAAATGGAGGAGAACACACTTCGAAATAAGAAAATACAGGGGGTTCAGAATTTATAACTGGGTTACTGATGGCTCCAACCCAGTTGTACATCTGAACAAATTACCTCCATATGCTAGCTTGGCCTGGTTTTTTTCATTTCTTACATCTGCAGGGGGAAGAAAAAAAAGCTCAGAATATGTTAGTAAACAAGCATACCATTTGATTTTAAGCCTTATGTGATCACTTTGATCCAAGAAAACTCTTCCACACAGAAATAGCATTTTTACTGACTTTCCTCTGACATGTCCCAATTTTTAAATTTTTATTTTGTTCACCACTAAGAATTGCCATATACATTGAAATACAGAGTTCATTATTTCTGCTATAAATTCTACGAAGGGCACTATTTTAGGAAGGTAATAAAGAGGGAGAAATCAATCAAAGTGGAGACTCAGACCAGTGATGGGACCACAAAGACATCACTCAGTTTGTTTTGTTTTTGCCATAATACTCAACCCTAGTTCTTGAGCTTCAGCTGATCTCTAAACAGATATTTGGCTTTCTAATTTGTTCCTACATCTCCTCAATTTCCATTCTGTTATGACCCATTCCAGTGTGGAATCTGAAGTCAGCAACATGCTACTCAACCTTGGGACATCATGACCACAGGAAACATGGTGGCCTATTCCTTCTGTGTGAAACGTACCATTGTCAAAACTATACTTTTCACTGGCTCCTCAGTCACTCCCATGTTCAAATAAAGAGCTTTAATTTCAAGTTTCCAGACCCTTGAACTGGTACGATTCACTCGTCCCAAAACAGACCATTTTTTTCCCTTTCCCACTAGAGTAGCTGGGTCCAACTGTTCTTTCTGTCTAGTATCATTCTACTTGTCTAGAATTAGGCAGCAGGAATGCTTAGATGTAGGCATCTTGGCACCCAGACATTCTATTTCATAATTAAGTCAACTGCCACAGTTCACCACGAGTGTTATCTGCTTACATTGGCCAAAGGGACCATTTTCTTAGAACAGTCATAGCTCTGCCTTTTCAGTGAGCCTGAGCTTGCTGGGGGGAGGGGGCCTTTGCAGTGGAGTCTGGTTGTGGTCAAAGGGAGAATGACCGGTATTAAAAGAAAGGTAACTAGGGGCGCTGGGTGGCTCAGTCAGTTAAGCATCTGACTCTTGATTTCAGCTCAGGTCCTGATCTCAGGGTCATGAGCTCGAGCCCCGCGTCAGGCTCCATGCTGGGCATGAAGCCTGCTTAAGATTCTCTCCCTCCCTCTCCTCTGCCCCTCCCACCCTGCCCTTTCACTCTCTAAACAAATAAAAAGAAAGGTAACTAGATCGGTGGCTTTGCACTGAACCAAGGTGAGTTGTCATAATATCTCAAATGAGTAGAAGTACATAAAGCACTGTTAAAACATGGTTTAATTCATTTAATTCTAGGAACAGCACTGAGAGGTATTTCCTGTTTTTATCTCCAGTTTAACAATGAGGAAATGGAAGCTCAGAGTGGGGCAGTTGCCTGCTCAGGTTGCATTGTTGGTAAGGTATAGATGTGGGAATCAAGTTCAGTGTTCTTTTTTTGTTGTTGTTCTACAAGACACCTGCAGTGACGATTGGTTCTAGGTGTTTTGAGGGGTGACACAGTAAAAAAAAAAAAAAGCCTTTACTCTTTTTTCCACTCCCTTCCTTCAGGACATAGTTCTCTTTTGCTAGATGTAAGGTTTTCCTTTCCTTAGTGAAATATTCCACATTTTAAAGACTTTTTCATGCTTTTGGAACAAATGCTTCCCAAGAGTTGTGCATTTGTCTATCTCATACTCAGTTGTGGGTAGAATTTAGCTTAAAGGGTCATGTTGCTTATGAGGAAGATAAATGAGGGGTAGCAACCACAAGTCCTGAAAAGCAATACTGAATATGCCATTTTAGGAGTCCTTATAGTGTATCTCAATGAGAAGTAATTATAGAAAAAGAAATGCACAAGGGGATATTTGGAACCTCAAATCTTTTTTGTTTTTGTTTTTTTTTTTCAGTTCCCAGAACTACAGAACATCATCCTCCTGCTTGGCCCCAGTGGAGCTCTTAAGTGGAGGGAAGGGGGCAAAAATCTCTGGATGAGATTCTCAAGGATGATCTAGTTCAATCCATTCTTGTAAAATAGGTGAGGCAATGTGGTGTAATGGTTAAACCACAGGCTAGCTATGATCAGATCCAAGGTTAAGTCCAGTCTCCAGCACTTCTGAGCTGTATGGCCTTGAACAAGTTATTTAACCTCTGGGTTTCTTCACCTACAAAATATGGATCATAATAGTAACTAACTCATAGGATGTTTGTATTAAGTAAGATACTATGTGTATATGTGTATGTGTATTTACATATATGATGAAATAAAGTGGTCCTGGTTGAGCTAGAATAGAGATAGTGGTCAACGATCACCCAGGTATTACCTGTTATAAGTGATTGGTATAGGAGAAGACCTAGGGAGAATGATAAATTTAGGAAACATTGGAAGGTATAAAGCAAAGCAAAGGAGCTTTTTTTTTTTTTTTTTTTTTTGCTTCAGCGTTGCTGAGGGTAGTATTCCAATCTGCTGTTTATTTATAGAATCTTGAATTAAGAAGAAACTTGACAGGACATTTAAATTCATCCTTTCTCAAGAAAGGGCCACACCCAACCCAACCCAGAAGCCTGACAGTTGAACAACTGGTTATTTTGTTGCAACTCCGAGGTCAGAAAGAGCCCTTTAAGTTAGGAAATATAATAATTATTGACTTAAATAACATTCCTGAATTCCTACTATGTGTGTAGTGCTGAGGGAACAAGGTGTGTGGGGGGGAGAGGGTCAGTCACAGTTCCAACATCCAAGAAACTCACATACGGGTTGCCAAGATAGATGTCTAAACAGGTATTTATGACGCAACGAGGAAGTACCATAACGCAGGTATATGCAAAAGAGAGAACACGTAATAATGGATGAGTTAGGGAAGCATTCACTGAGAAGGTGAGATTTGAGTTAAGTCTTACAGGATGGAGAAAAGTTCAGCTAGAGGTCAGAAGCAGGTAGGCAGAAGAGACATTGATGTACAGAACAAAGCCAAAAACAGCACACTTGTAGATCTGCAAGTATTTCAGGAGGGTTGGAGCTTAGAGTGGAAGATGGGGGTAGGGAATGGTAGGGGGTGAAGCCGAAGAGCTAGGCGGGAGGCAAATCACGAAGAGTTGTTTTTTTTTTTTTTTCCTTTTTAAGCATGCCAAGAGGGTTAGACATGATCCTGAAGACACCGAAGTGTTTTAAATGCAGGGGGGACATAATCAAATTTGTGTTTTAGATCAACCACTCTGGTTGCAGTGTGGAGAATGGATTGTGATCTGGATTGCGGTGGACACGTAGAGCAGCACAAAGCACTGCCCAGGTGCAAAGGCTTCTTATCTTATCAGAAGGGCAGAAAGGGGGTAGAGAAGCAGTCTCAGGAAGCACACCAGTAAATTCTCAAAACCCTGTAGGTGTGAATGCAAATCACATCTGTTTTGTCTAACTTCCCTTGAGTAACCAGAACAAGTAGGTGGCCGGAGCGTCGACCATTTTGGTTTATCAAACATGATTCATAGTGTATTTGTTCCCTGAAGTACACACACCCCAGGTCACAGAACTCAAAAACAAGACAGGATTAATGTGGCATGGGTTCTCACTTTTGACATAATGCAAGCCATTGTGTTCGGTTCCTCACCAATATGGCTTACACAGCAGAGCTAGGGTGCAAAGACTTTCATATTCTTCCCTTGGGAATCTCCTTTCACTCACCTACTGTTGACTTCAAGAGTTAAGGAGGTAAGGCAAACCAAAGCACCAGTATTTCCAGAGTGCCTCCTGGGGGCCCAGCCCTACATCAGTGCTGGCAGAAGTTAAGGGGCTGATGAGGGTGTGGGTGGAGGGTACGGGACCATAAGATAGACTGCTTGCCCTCAAGAAGCTCACACTCTAGCTGGGAAGGCATACCTGTGATACAACCAGTAACCCATAACAGGGGAGTGAAAAACTCGACGTCAGCTGGAAGTGTCCCAGTAGCCTAGGGGAAGACTGAGCTCAGCGTGGGCTGACAAATCCAAGGAAGGCTTCCTGGAGGGAAACCTCGTCCTTTACCATACTTCTTGCTGCTCCAGAGCTGAGTGGTTCTCTAGCTGTGGACAGCACACTGGGCTTGCACTCTAAAGAGCTTAGTTCAAGATTTACCTCTGCCACTTACTACCGGTGTAAACATTAATTGCAGGCTTTCCGAATCTCAATTTCCTTATATATACATGAAAAGCAAAAAATTACCTACCCCACTCAATCTGCGGGATTTTTATAAAAGTTATATGAGATAATACACATGAAGGCAGTTTGCAGAGTGTAAATGTTACAGAACCTGGACTGGATCGCCCGACGGAAGAACCAAGTGGCACCCGGAGATCTTGGAGGACAGGAGGTTTATTTAATGCCAGCAGGCTCAGAGGAGAGTGGTCTCCAAAGGTCTGAGCCCCGAGCACAAACAAAGGGGGCAATTTATACACCTCTGCTTCCGCATACTTGGCACTTTTGGTGCGTGCGCGAAGCAGTGCAGGGAGAAGAACCCGGAAGAGCCCCGAGGCAGGGGCTGGGACTCCTTTGCTGGCTTGGTCAGCCATCTTAGGACACAGATTTTCCTTATCATAAACATTACTCAAATATACACCCTATTGTGGTTCATGGAAACAGCAAATGCTCCATTCTGCCATTTACTACATGTGCAACCTTCAGGTAGCCACAGCTTTCCCCTGACATTCTCTCTAGGGCTGCAAAGATGAAAAAGCTTACCAAAAGCCATCCATCCGCTCATCTATAAATGTTTATTGATCATCTACTCTCTGCCAGGCACTGAGCTAGAAGCTCGGTATGAAGAGATTGTCCCATTTTCAAGGAACTGCCAATCTAGTTGGAGATAGAGGCTAAGAAACATATAAATATAATAAAATAAGACTCCCTTTTATGGGGGTATATATGCATGGAATGCAGCAAAGCTTGGAAAAGTAAGCCCTAACAATGACTAAAGGGAGTCAGAGAAAGAGTCACAACGTATTAAGTTCCAACCAAGGCTTCTCAAAAGAGAAAGGATTTGCCCAGGGGTCAAGAGGTGGGGTAGGAGAGCTCACCCAGCTACAGTGTATAGAATAAGAAGAGCCTGGGCCAAAGATGAAGTTCCAAAATTCCAGAGATAGACAGAAATAAAAGAGATTCTAAAGCAGACTGAGAAAAAGGTAGAACACAAAGTAAGAGCAGTATCATGACATCCCAAAAAGGGAGAGTGGTCAAGAGTCAAAGAAGATGAAATTGTTACATTGTACACCTGAAGCTAATATAACACTGTATGTTGATTATACTTGAATGAATGAATGAATACATACATACATACATAATTTTTTTAGAGTCAAATAAAATGAGACTTGAAAAATATCCCCTGAATTTTGCAGCAAGGGGGTCATTGGAGACCGTGACAAGATCTTGTTAGCGAAATGGTTGTGCTGGGGTCCATATTGAAGAGGGTTAGAAAGTGAGTGGGAATTGAGGAAGTGGGGGTTGCAGGTGTAGTATACTGTTATTCTACAAATTTTGCCAGTAAAAATAGCTAAAGATAGGAAGTCATGTAGAGGGATGTAGGATTTGGAGAAGTGTTGGTTTATTGTTTTCGTTTTTGGAGGTCACAGAGACTTAAGCATAATATCTCCAAGGCAAGTATCAAAGGGAGAGGGCCATTGAGAATATAGGAGAAATAAAAGACACTTGATAGATCGAGGTTTAATGGAGGCAAGGGTATAAATAAGAATGCAGGAAGAAAGGGGGCGCCTGGGTGGCTCAGTTGGTTAAGTGTCTGCTTTGGCTCCAGTCATGATCCCAGGGTCCTGGGATCAAGTCCCACATCGGGCTCCCTGCTCAGCGGGGAGTCTGCTTCTCCCTCTCCCCTGCCCCTCCCCCTGCTCGCGTGTGCACGCGTGTGCATGCTCTCTCTCTCTCTCTCTCTCTCTGTTAAATGAATAAATAAAATCTTTAAAAAAGAAGAATGCAGGAAGAAAGTTTTATTTTTGACAGAAGAGATACCTCTTCACTTGACGTCAGCTGGAGGCAGGTGAAGCTGAGTGCAGAATAACTGTTCGTGTTGCCCCCACCATATGCATGTGCTGTTCTCTCTGTCCAAATGCTCTTTTCCCCTTATCATGAGGCCAAATCCTTACTCATCTCTCAGACTTCTGCCCAGCTGTCACTCCGGCAAGGAAGCCTTGTACTCCTCAGAGACAAGACTTGGTCCCCCTGTTGTATGCTTGCATAGCACTCTTTCCTTCTCCCTCCTGGCACTTTTGACAGTTTGAAAAATGCATTCATTAATGTGATCATTTGAATATCTGTTTCACCCACCAGACTGGGATCTCTCGGTGAGGAAAGAAGTCAAGCCTTTTTTTTTTTTTTGCTCACTTTATTATCTCCAGTATGTAGTACATAGAGTAGGTATTTAATGAATACATATTAAATCATCTTAAATGTATAGAATTAATTGCACTAGGTGCTGACAAAATAGGAAATCCCTTTTTTGTTTCCTATAAGGGAATGTCAGTCTAGCAGAGAGGATAAGCCCCATATCCAAATGATTCCAAGGCAGAGAGAGCTCTAGGTTCAAATAACACTTCCTCCATAAAATGGAACACTCAGCTTGCCCAGAATCAATCACAACTTCCTCTTAACTTTCATTGCACTTTTCTTGTACTGATATTCTAGTACAACCTTCGGTTTGCAATTTATTAGCTTAGTTGCCCAGTCGTCCTGTCCATTCTGTGCATTTCTCTTCTGTTCAAATCAATGCAGAGTCAGGTGCCTTCAACTGAGAATCCTAATACATGTGATCATTTTCACTGAAACATGAAGCCATTTGGCTCAGTCATTTCACAACTAGGTTTTCTCTGTCTTTTTTTTTTAATTAAATGCACTTTAGGGACACATTTAATATAAACTTTTTTTTAAGATTTTATTATTTATTTATTTATTTATTTGAGAGAGAGAGAGAGTAGGGGGAGGAGCAAAGGGAGAGGGAGGGGGAGAGAATCTCAAGCAGACTCTACACCCAACGTGGGGCTTGATCTCATGACCCTGAGATCATGACCAGAGCCAAAACCAAGAATGGGACGCTTAACCAACTGAGCCACCCAGGCACCCCGATAGAAATTTTGAAAATTGGCCAAAAATGGATTTTTGGGGCCTTTGCTTTTGCCGATCCAATGGCATATTTGATTTTTGCCAGATATTTAGGCAATTCAACAGCTCACTTTGCTTCAAGAACGGGCTGGTAGGCTGGCATAGTTATGGTGGCTTAAGATTATGCTGGTGTCATGACAGATTTGACGATTTCTTTTTTCTTTTCTTTAAAATAAAGATACCACTAGACCCCAAAGCACAAAAGCAGCTAGACTTTCCTGTGTGGGGTTCCTTTTGCCAGTTCAAATGAGTTATGACTTCCCATAACGGCACAAATTCTAGCATACTTTGAGGCAATTAGGAAAAGCAACAAAGAAGTGTCTAGGAATCCTGAAAGATCTCTCCAAAGCCCTAGGATCCAAAAAAGGCATTTATCGTGCTTCTGGGAAATATTTTGGGGTATTTGGGGAAGCACTGGGCTAGAAATGGGGAATTTGCAACATCTGGCTGGGAAGCCCAAGTATACATGGTATTCAGCACCTCCTGTCTTTGGCAAAATCATGACAGAACTTTGTCATTGCCAACAATTTCCTTAGAGTCTTCGAGTCAACTTTTGTGAATGTCACATTGCTTTTTAGTCGGATATGGTCTAGTCTGGTGCATAAAATACCTCCAGTGGGGCCTAGGAGGTAGTATGTGTATTTTTACCCAAATTGCCAAAAAATGGTATAGAGCATAACAGCTGATTATAGGTGATAACTTAGAGCCAAAAAAGCCAGGAACATCTAATTTCATCTAAACTATGTAAAAAATGTTCCCCCTCTTACATTCCATTTTTCAAACCTGATAAAGAAAGAGCATGGGCTTTGAAGTCAGACACACGTGGGATCAAATCCTAGTTCAATCACTTAGAGTCACTTTCGGGGCACTTGATTCCTTAGTTTCTTTATCTGCCAGATGGGAAACATGCCACCTTCCTCATAGGATTTTCGTAAGGATTAAGTAAAATAACACATGAAAAGTCCCTGGAACACAGTGTCTGGCTCATAGGACACACTCGAAATATTACTGTTCTTTTCATTTTTTTTTAATAGCGGGAATGTCATTTAAAGCTTTATTTTCCATTTACTTTTATACCAGAATGAATTTTATTTTGGGAGTAACCAATTTTGTTCTTTTGTTAGGAAATGAACTATCTTTTGGAAAATGGATTCACATTTCATAGGGCGGAACTCTAATGCATATGACTTTGCAGTCTTGAAAATCATCAAATGAGGACTTCTATCTCTTAAAAGAGCAAACAGACCGTAGACAAGACCCAGATTTGGGAAGTATATAAACACAAACTACTTCTGTGGCTTTGTCAGCATGTTACCAGAAAATAGCACAGAAACATACTTGAGGAGCAGTCTAGCAAAATGGCCTGTAGAGTTTTATTATAAGAAGGATCTCCTTACATTTAAGAAACAAAACGAACAAAGGAAAAAGAGAGAGAGGGAGACCAACCAAGAAACAGACTCTTAACTCTAGAGAACAGACTGATGGTTACAGGAGGGGCGATGGGGGGGATGGGGAAATAGATCATGGGGATTAAAGAGGGCACTTGTCCTGATGAGCCCAGGGCGATGTATGGAATTGTTGAATCATTATATTGTATACCTGAAACTAACATAACACTGTATGTTAACTAACTGGAATTAAAATTTTTAAAAATTTGGGGTAATTTACATTTAAGAATAAATTATCAAGTTTGAAAAAAAAGAAGGATCTCCTCGTGATCAAGTGATATTCTGGGAAAGAACAGAGGTCTGAATACAAAATCAGGTTTGGGAGAAATTGGCTAATGCTTTATAAAATGGAGATTTAATATTTTTCTTAAGATTTTCTAAGCATTATTCTTTGCATTGAAGAGTAAAATCGTTTGAAGATATTTGGGTGTGAGTTTTTAATACAATCTTGGTATTTTACATTTCAAATTCTGAAGCTGGTTGAAATAAATATGATCACAATCTGAAATTTTCTACAAGGACTTTTATTGCTGCTCGCCTTGATTTAGTTTACGGTTTTAGAAACGTATATTTTTTTAATTTGAGGATAGTGCCATGGCTGATAATAAAAGAATATTAATCCATTTAGACTTTTATTATGCCTTATACTTTTATTTACATATTTTTTCTTTCTTTCCTTCTTTTTTTAGTAATTAGGAAGAGGAGATAAGATATTTATTGGAAAAAGTTATATTAGGAACACTTTACCAGTTCTGATGTTCCCTTTTAGCAAGGTGATCTTAGTCTACTAGGGACCTTTTTCGGAACCCTTTACTTATGCTGCCAGTGGAGAGATGGAAGGACACACTTGACTGGTAAATTTGGGAAGAATAACTGGGCATGATTGGCTTGATGCATTTCTCCTCCTGGGGGTAAGCCTTCCTACAGATAGCATAAGTTCTCTACACTGCACGTGGAACTTGAACTCACAACCCCAAGATTAAGAGTCGCATGCTCCACCGACTGAGCCAGCCAGGCACCCCATCCAGTTCTAAGACTGAACAAATATATTTGCTTAATTCTGGAGATCAGCAAACAGATCCACTTGGATACCAGCCCTAAAGACAAATGCTCACATCAGACCTTCCCTATAAGGGAATATCTGGGTGCCCATATTATAATCTTTGTTTTGTTTTGCAAAAATATCTATAACCTGGCATAGAAGAGAGTTGGTATTTATTGAGTGCCTTTTCTCCCTTTCCCTGGAGAGCACATCGTGTAAGAAAAATGTTTTTTCTAAATATTAATAAATAATCCTTACCAAAAGTCCTATAGATGTGAAGTAGCATGTTACATTTTTAATATTTGCTCTTTTAGCATGTGTTGCAACATCATATCTACTAATTTTCTCCACATTTATTGGCAGAAAATTGGGATTTGAAACTTGAATGTTCCTCACAATGACTAATGTTAACCCTTTACTTAGTGAATTATGGGAAGAAAGCCAAATCACTGAAACAGCTGAGGAAAGGTTAGTATACAAGAAAAATTAATGTTCACAATTTGGAAAGAGTCTGGAATAGCATATGATATCTGGCATCCAAAAACAATTCTCCATTTCATGATTAAAGGAACATTTTTGAACCATAACCAAACACAAATGCAGCGTTAAATAGAATTCAGATGGTCACCTTTCAACCTTAAAGGGAGTAAAAAGGCAATGTTTTACTTTTTTTAATTACTGGGAAAATAAAGACAGTCAATGAGATGGAAATGCTTAAAAATGTTTCGTGAGTTCTTTAGCATTGGGCATTAAACTAGTTAACAGCCACTGCCCAGTATTTTGCAAAAGCCAAAGTCCAAGTTCCTAGCTCTCCATATTCTGATATCCCCACCAGAGGTATACGTGATTTTATTTCTTGTATTGTATACTGTGGATAGGACTTAATAGTGGTGACGATAAAGTACAATGCCTGTCTCTAATAAACATGGCAGAACAAATATGATCAGATTAATATTGTCTCCTTAAAGTAGCACCTCATGTATTTACAGTAATGCTGCCATCCAACAAAAGATACTTGGACTCCTCTTTGCAATTGATGAACAACCACAGCCGAGTGCGCAAATCTTAAGTATGCAAATCAATTAATTTTACGTATGTGTACATGCTTGGAATCAGGACCCAGAACAAGATGTAGGACATTTCAAAAAGTTCAGAAAGCTCCTCTATGCTCACTACCAGTCATTACTCTTTCCAGAAAGAAACCATTTTTCTAAGCAGTATAAACATAGACTAGTTATGACAATTTTTGAACTTTATATAAATAGAGACATACATTATGTATTCTTGCGTATTCTGGCTTCTTTTGCTCAGCATTGTGTTTTTTTTTTATTGTAACAATTGATTTATTTTATTTCTGTCTCACATTGTGTTTTATCTTTATTTTACAAATCAGCTCCCCCTTCCCCACTGCTTTCCTTATCTTTTTATGACTTGAGCAGTTCATTCATCACCCCCCCTTGTTGATTTGGAAACTACTGTATTCCCCACCCGCTACTGGTAGTTAACTTCCTTTTTCTGTCACTTTCTCTACTGTTATGGGAAAATGAGTTTCCAAATATTTTTCCTTCAGTAAGATTCTCTTGGCTTATTGTTTTCCCCTCCATCTCAAAGAGACTCAGAATGCTTTTACATTTTACCTCTAAGTACCCAACTGCTAGATTTTGCTAGGATAGTTTAGTATTTTGAATTTCAGACTGTTGTAGGTTTTTTCCTGCAAGTATTTCTTTCCCATTGTAAGAGTCTTTGCCCTAGCACTCTGCCTCCCCCACCCGCAATGCACACATGTTCAGCATGGTTCTTAAAGTAATCCACATTCTTGTGTTTATTGCTATATAATATTGCATTGTATGAATATCCCACAGTTTTTGTATGCATTCTACTCCTGAAGGATGTTTGGACTGTTTCTAATATGGAGCTATTATGAATAATACCAGTATGCATATTATTGTACACATTTTCTTATGGGCATAGCATTCCTTATGCAAAAGTGGAGTTGTCAATTTATATAAAAGTATTTAACTTGTAAAAAAAAATACTACCAACCCAGAAGCACTAAAGCAGGGCCTTGAACAGATATTTGTATACCCATGTTCATAGCAACATTATTTACAAGAGCCAACAGGTAGAAGCAACTTCATTGTTCATCGACAGATGACTAGATAAACAAAATGTCATATACATGCAATGGCATATTAGTCAGCCTTAAAAAGAAATTCTGACATGAAACAACATGCATGAACCTTAAGAATATTATGCTAAATGAAATAAGCCAACCACAAAAAGACAAATACTGTATTATTCCACTTCTATGAAGTAACTAGCTAGAGTAGTCAACTTCATAGAGACAGAACATAGAATGTTAGTTGCCAGGGGCTGGCAGGAGGGAGTCATAGAGAGTTGTTGTTTAATGGTACAGAGTTTCAGTTTTGCCAGATGAAAAGAGTTCTGGGGACGGATGGTGGAGACACGTGCACAACAACATGAATGTGCTTAATATCATGGAAGAGTACATTTAAAAATGGTTAAGATAGTGAATTTTATGTTGTGTGTCTGTTACCATGATTAAAAAATTTTTTTAGGATTTTATTTATTTGAAAGAGAGAGAGCACGAGCAGGGGAGGTTAAGGGGGAAGGGCAGAGGGAGAGGGAGAAGACTCCGCGATGAGCAGGGAGCCCAACTCAGGGCTCAATCCCAGGACCCCGGGATCATGACCAGGGCTGAAGGCAGACACCTAACAAACTGAGCCACCCAGGTGCCCCTAAAATTTTTTTAAGTACTATCAAATGCTTTTCAAATGTAATTGTAGTAGTTTATACTTCTATCAGTAAAATAGGAGAGTTCTAATTCCATGTTCTCACTAAGACTTCATATCATTCATCCATTTAATTTTAACTATGATAGCAAGTGTGTACTAGTATTTCATTATGGTTTTATTTTGCATTTTCCTACTGAATAACGATAGTAAGCATCCTTGAATATTGTTTATCAGCTATCTGGATACCTTCTTTTGTCAAGTGACTGTTCATCTCTTTTGCCCAAGTCTTTTTTTGGTTTGTCTTCTTTTTTTTTTTTTTTCATTTTGACTTGTAGGAGTACTTTATATATTCCAGATATATATTGTTTGTCATATTGATATGTTATAAATATCTTCTCCCACACAGTAGTTTGGCTTTTCACTCACTTAATGGTATCATTGGATGAATAGTTCTTATAGCATATTCTTTTGAGTTTCCTAAATAGGAAAATTTTCATATAATACAGGGTGAGGGGATTTGATCACCAGAAAAAAATTTTCATCTTTAAAGCTGAGATGATGATGATGATGTTGATAATGATGTTAATGATGATACACCACCACCCACACTAAGTCTAATCAAGGCAATATAAGGACTGTCTGTGAGGTCAGCGCGTAGATAAGGGTGGAAGGAAGTTATTGTAAGTAGTAGACTAATCTTTCATGTGTAACTGGTTTATATATCTTGGTTTCCTCCTTGGAGCTGAGAGGGATCTTAAAGGGGCATAACTGTGTCAAACAGTAATAAATTTGATGAAGAATATTAGTAAAGTAACAACCTACCCATGTGCAACCACGTGGAGCTTAAAACTATTCCAGGTCATAAAATAACATCCATGTATGTATATATGTGCATGCATGTGCAAAAGGAAAAGGGAGAAGTAGAAACTGTCCCTTAAGACAATCCCAAAGGACAAGTTCTAAAAACGATTTGGATCAGGGCAGACCACTAAACTATGTATACAGTTTTCCAAAGGGATAACATTCATTTGGATGTATGTCTCATTACATTTTAGTCATAAGTACAGTTGGGCAAATATCCACTAGGACCCTTGGACATGGATGAACACTCATGGCCTTTGTGAGGAGTGTTACCTCACCTCTTGCCCGCCCCCACCCACTCAAAAGATATTGCAATTTTCAAACCAGAAATGGAGTGAAACGATGTCCTGATCCTAAAAGGAACTTAGGCATAGCCCTAGCTTCCGAAATGTCACAGTTATTGACTGTTAAATCTTCTAAGAGCCATGATGGAAGTTCATAGGTTGATCCAAGTTTAGACTTGAGTTAATACACAAAACTATCTTCCTTGTTTCTTCTTCTTCTTTTTTTTTTTTTTTGTTTGGCTTTCATTCATTTATTAAGGGAATTCATAAAATAAAATAGATTGTAATTGTTGTGTATTGTATAGAGAAATGGGCCTGTTTAGGCCAAACACAAAAACAAGTCCCAGTGAAAAGCCAAGGAGCCCTTGTGAGCAAGACAAAGCCTACACATGCATTCTTACTATGAACAAATATAAACATCTTTTTGAGCACTAGTTTTCCAGGTAGTGGGATAAGTTCTTCATATTAATTATCTCATATTACCCTTACAACATTATGAGTCGGACACTGTGATCATCTCCAATTTATAGTTGGAAGAACTGAAATATGTGGAGGTTAAGTAACTTACCGGAGTAAGTAACAAGGATAGCATATGGTAGAACCAGAACTTAAACCTGATCTGTCTGACCTCAGAGTTACAATACTCCATTGCTTCCACCACTAGAGCCTACCTAACATGAATACTCTAAGGGGCTTGAATGTCAACTAGTTTATTTAGTCGAATATGCTAGTCCCATGTATATTGGCCAGAGTTCTTCGGTATAGACAACTGAATCCACTCCAGCTAGTTTTAAGGAGAAAGAAATTTTGTAAAATAGTTCGGGTGCCCCCATAGAATCTCTGGGAGTGCCAGGAACCAAGCTTGGATGCCAAATAGCCAGGAGCAGTGATTTAGCAATGAGAAAAGCCCAACCATGCCTCAGGGTGGTTACAGAAAAGGACTACTGCTGCGATCTCCTATTTTGCTTGAGCCTGAGCCACAAACTCTGCCACTGCTGTTTCAGAAAGAAGCAGATGTTTCAGATCTCTGCTTGACACAACATCTGTCTCCCCAAACGCAGTTTCTACACAACCAGGTTGTATGGATGCCAGCCCTCTAGCTGCAAGGCAATCTGAAAAACGAAATTTTAGCTTCTCGGGCACCAAGTACAGAAAGACAAGCTAGCGGGGAGATAATATGCATGTTGAGTGACTTAACCTAGGGTATCATTGATATAGGTAACAGATAGTTTCACTTTGGCTTTCTTCTGGCAGTAACCTTTTGGTACGTGATCGGTTAGTGACTACATTGGGTATTTCAGGTCAGGAAGATTGAATGATAATTTTAAACAGAAATGCTGATCTTCCTTAAATAAATCCACATAGAGGACCTAAACTGCCTAAACACAGACCCAGACCTAAGAGTTATATTCTGAATCCCTATCTCTCTATCTCCAGATCTATATCTATGTATATAGTACTTGTACCCAGCATCCAGGGAAAAAAAAAAAAAAAAAAAAAAAAACAAGAAAACCGGAAACCATCCTCAATTTATTGCTCTTTTCTGCCTTCATCTCAACAAATCAGTTACCAGGACCTGTGATCTCTGCCTCCTAAATCTTTCTCAAAGTATCTCTCCTTTTCATCATTGCTGTTTCTGCATTGGAGTTCATGTGAAAATTACACGATCTCTCGTGGCACAGTCTATTCACTGTGGCTGGAATGCTCTTTATTCCGCAGCCCAACGTGAAAACTCACCCTCCAAAGCCAAATTTAGGAGTCATCTTCCTTTACACCTTCCCTACATTATCAGATTCCCAAATTCTCTGGTCATACTTCTAGTGTAGCATCAATATTATTCTTTTTTGTTGGTACCGTTCCTGAGTCCATCTGTCTCAACTAGACTCCAGGTTATTGGTGGGCAAAAAGTGTCTTCTTATTCCTGTCTGTATCTATGGCACCTAGACTTCTGTCATATACATAATAGACAGGAACTGTCTACTGAATCAGTCTAAGTCCATATAAGGGATACGATCTTATCCATACTCTGATTTTGATTTATCATTCTGCAGCAGGGTTGTATTACTAGTCCATTTTCACTATTGCCATTATTAGATTCAACCCGTTTATTGTATTATTTTTAAATGTGGTAAAATGCACAGAACCTAAAATTTACCATCTCTACCATTTGTAAGTGTACAATTCAGTAGTTGTTAAGTATATTCGTGTTGTTATGCAACCAACCTTCAGAAGTTTTCATCTTGCAAAACTGAAACGCTATGCTCATTAAGAAACAATTCTCCATTCCTCCCTCCTTGCAGCCCCTGGCTACCACCATTCTATTTTCTGTTTCTATGAATTTGACTACTCCAGATACCTCATATAAGTGGAACCATTGAGAATTCTTCTTTTTGTGACTCCACTGCTTTGTTTTAAACTTTTAAAATGTGGGGCGCCTGGGTGGCTCAGTTGGTTAAGCATCTGCCTTTGGCTCAGGTCATGATCCAGGGTCCTGAGATCAAACCCCGCATCGAGCCCCGCCCCAGCCCCGCATCCGGGCTCCCTGCTCAGTGGGGAGCCTGCTTCTCCCTCTGCCCCTCCCCCCAGCTTGTGCGCTCTCTTTCTCTCTCTCTCAAATAAATAAATAAAATCTTTTTCAAAAATTAAAAAAAAAAACTCCTAAAATGTTACAAGACCAATTGACATCAGAGCAGGAAAGCTTTGAGGTGGAAATGTTCTTATTTTAATAATTTCTTCACTCACAGAAGGGTTCATCTTATGAGGATATCTCCAAGCTTATCAGAAATCTGTTTCCTGTATTTGAGGAGCTAATGTGCATTTTCTTATTCTACATTTTCAGATCCCTTGGAGAAAAGACAAGATAGCAGTTGGCATTGCCTAGGAGAAGAAATTCCAGTTAAGGGCTGTAAGCTTTTCAGTGTGTGCCGTACAGTGGGAAAAGACAAACAAGTGTCAGAAAAGACAGTAAGCAAATTAAAGAAATACCAGAAACATGAAGGCAACTGATCTAAGGAGAATGGTATCTGTTTCATTCACTCTTGACAAACGATTGGGCTAACTAAAAGCTAAACATAAGATTGCCGAAAGTCGTCCTAGGGGAAAAGAATTACCAATGGGAAATTTTTGATGTTGAAATTTTCAGAATTTAATGCCGTGAATGACTAGCTGTATATGATATCAAACCATCGAAATTAAAATGACAAATTCAAGCCATCTTCCATTCGTTGTCTATTTTTTTTTTTTGTATTATTCAAGTCTCATTTGTTCACAATAAATTCCAAAGTCCTTACAATGGCCTGCAAGGCTTTATGTGAACTGGCTTCTATCAATGAATTTCTTCATTCCCTGTTCAGCCTTCACCAGCCATAGTGATCTACACACTGTTTCTTAAATACTTTGAGCAGACTTCAGGGCCTGTCCCTCTATCTGGAAAGCTTAACCCCAAGACATTCTTTTGACTTGCCTTTTTACTTCGTTTAGGTCTCTACTCAGTGTCTCTTCCTCAAAGAGGCTTCCCTTGGCCATCGTTCGTAAAAGAGTATCCTACCTCTATCATTTTCTATCCCCTTACTTGGTTTTATTGTTCTTCATAGAAGCTATCATTATCTGGTACTTTTCAATATTTCTTGTTGTCACCCCCTACTAGAGAGAAAAATCTATGAAGTTCACTGATTTCATCTAATTTGCTTATACCTGTATCTCTAGGATCTAGCACAGTGCTTGACACATAGTGGATAGCAAATAAATATTCACCAAACTGATATATACTTTTTAAAATTACTTTTATTTTTGAACTGATATACATTTTTATTTTCTTAGGATTTTATTTTTAAGTAATCATCTCACACCCAATGTGGGGCTCAACTTACAACCCCGAGATAAAGAGTCGAATGCTCTACCAACTGAGCCAGCCAGGTGTCCCATTGCACCCAATTAGATTCTTGGGGCGCCTGGATGGTTCAGTCTTTAAGCGTCTGCCTTCAGCTCAGGTCATGATCCCAGAGTCCTGGGATCAAGCCCTGCATCGGGCTCCCTGCTCGGTGGAGAGCCTGCTTCTCCCTCTCCCTCTGCCCTGTCCCCCCATACCGCTCATTCTCTCTCTCTCTCTCTCTCTCTCTCTCTCTCTGTCTCAAATAAATAAAAAAAAATTAGGTTCTGTCCTCTAATCAGCTATAAATACAAAATCTCTGTGACCCCTCCTTATTTGAATGTGGGTGTTCTCCAAGTATGGTTTCCAAGCCAACAACATCAGCATCATCTGGGAACTTGTTAGTATTTCCAAATGAATCAGAAATTCTGGGGCCTAGGTCCAGCAATCGGTATTTTAACAAGCTCTCCAGGTGATGCTTAAAGAACCATCAGTCTAAGTCTTTTTCCACAAGTGAAATCTCTAAGAAGTACATGCTAGAAAGGAGTCTTCCTAAAGGTAAAAATGAAAAAGTGTACATGAATAAAACCTAAGTCTATAAAAGACAAGAATAGAAAGATAACTGCTGCCTTTTCTAGACTTTGTTTTGTTTGATATTAGCAGAACTGCTTTTTTTTTTTTTTTTTTTTGCCTTATTAGGTCTGGGTTAATATAGCTTGATGTGGATGCCATTTAAGATGATCCTTATATCTGCCTCCTCACAATGAACCTAAGTATCTACTATTGAGCCTGAAGTTGAGCATTTCTCTTCATAAAAACCTCTTGATTCTAATTTATTTTTACTTTTTGCAGAAACATTAAAAACACTTCTAGGATATATCCCTATATTCTGGATAATGACATGTGAGCTCAGTGGTCATCATTTCCAAAACTATATGTTGCAACCTGATAACCATTGAGCATAAAAGCCAAGATCTCATCGGACCAAACTGGAAACAGAAAGGACAGACATCCGGAATGGGAGTGGGTGGGCTCTCGACATCAGTGACCATTCCATCAGGAAAAAGTGCTAACCATTCTTGAAATCTCTCTTTGGTTTTGACATGTTTTCCAGCATTATTAGGACATTTGAATCAAATAACATTTGCAAGAACTTAGAAAACTATAAAGCACTTCCCCCTAAGGTCAGGAACACAGCAGGGATGTCCACTATCACCACTGCTATTCAACATAGTACTAGAAGTCCTAGCCTCAGCAATCAGACAACGAAAAGAAATAAAAGGCATCTGAATCGGCGAAGAAGTCAAACTCTCACTCTTTGCAGATGATATGATACTTTATGTGGAAAACCCAAAAGACTCCACCCCAAAACTGCTAGAACTCATACAGGAATTCAGTGAAGTGGCAGGATATAAAATCAATGCACAGAAATCAGTGGCATTCCTATACACCAACAACAAGACAGAAGAAAGAGAAATTAAGGAGTCAATCCCATGTACAATTGCACCCAAAACCATAAGATTTATTGGTTAGGAATAAATCTAACCAAAGAGGCAAAGGATCTGTACTCAGGAAACTATAAAATACTCATGAATGAAATTGAGGAAGACACAAAGAAATGGAAAAACAGTCCATGCTCATGGATCGGAAGAACAAATATTGTGAAGATGTCAATGCTACCTAGAGCAATCTACACATTTAATGCAATCCCTATCAAAATACCATCCACTTTTTTCAAAGAAATGGAGCAAATAATCCTAAAATTTGTATGGAACCAGAAAAGACCCCAAATAGCCAGAGGAATGTTGAAAAAGAAAAGCAAAGCTGGTGGCATCACAATTCCGGACTCGAAGCTCTATTACAAAGCTGTAATCATCAAGACAGTATGGTACTGGCACAGAAACAGACACCTAGATCAATGGAACAGAATAGAGAGCCCAGAAATGGACCCTCAACTCTATGGTCAACTAATCTTCGACAAAGCAGGAAAGAATGTCCAATGGAAAAAAGACAGTCTCTTCAACAAATGGTGTTGGGAAAATTGGACAGCCACATGCAGAACAATGAAACTGGACCATTTCCTTACATCACACACAAAAATAGACTCAAAATGGATGAAAGACCTAAATGTGAGGCAGGAGTCCATCAAAATCCTAGAGGAGAACACAGGCAGCAACCTCTTTGACCTCAGCCTCAGCAACTTCTTCCTAGAAACATCACCAAAGGCAAAGGAAGCAGGGGCAAAAATGAACTATTGGGACTTCATCAAGATAAAAAGCTTTTGCACAGCAAAGCAAACAGTCAACAAAACCAAAAGACAACCGACAGAATGGGAGAAGATATTTGCAAATGACATATCAGATAAAGGGCTAGTATCCAAAATCTATAAAGAACTTCTTAAACTCAACACCCAAAGAACAAATAATCCAATCAAGGAATGGGCAGAAGACATGAGCAGACATTTTTCCAAAGAAGACATCCAAATGGCCAACAGACACATGAAAAAGTGCTCAACATCGCTCGGCATCAGGGAAATCCAAATCAAAACCTCAATGAGATACCACCTCACACCAGTCAGAACGGCTAAAATTAACAAGTCAGGAAGTGACAGATGTTGGCAAGGATGCGGAGAAAGGGGAACCCTCCTACACTGTTGGTGGGAATGCAGGCTGGTGCAGCCACTCTGGAAAACAGTATGGAGGTTCCTCAAAAAGCTGAAAATAGAGCTACCCTATGACCCAGCAATTGCACTACTGGGTATTTACCCCAAAGATACAAATGTAGGGATCCGAAGGGGTATGTGCACCCCGATGTTTATAGCAGCAATGTCCACAATAGCCAAACTGTGGAAAGAGCCAAGATGTCCATCAACAGATGAATGGCTAAAGAAGAGGTGGTATATATATACAATGGAATATTATGCAGCCATCAAAAGGAATGAGATCTTGCCATTTGCAACAATGTGGATGGAACTGGAGGGTGTTATGCTGAGCAAAATAAGTCAATCAGAGAAAGACAAGTATCATATATCTCACTGATATGAGGAATTCTTAATCTCAGAAAACAAACGGAGGGTTGCTGGAGTGGTGGGGGGTGGGAGAGATGGGGTGGCTGGGTGATAGACATTGGGGAGGGTATGTGCTATGGTGAGCGCTGTGAATTGTGTAAGACTGTTGAATCACAGACCTGTACCTCTGAAACAAATAATACATTATATGTTAAAAAAAAAAAAAAAAAAAAGATAGCAGGAGGGGAAGAATGAAGGGGGGGAATCGGAGGAGGGAGACGAACCATGAGAGACTATGGATTCTGAGAAACAAACTGAGGGTTCTAGAGGGGAGGGGGGTGGGGGATGGGTTAACCTGGTGATGGGTATTAAGGAGGGCACGTACTGCATGGAGCACTGGGTGTTATACGCAAACAATGAATCATGGAACACTACATCAAAAACTAATGATGTCATGTATGGTGATTAACATAACATAATAAAATAAAATTAAAAAAAGAAAACTATAAAGTGCTATGTAAGTGATACAAACAGTAGCTAAGCATTAATTGGATACCTTTGTGTGCCAGGCACTATGCAAAGCACTTTACATACATTATCACATTCTCCCAGCAATCCTTCAAGGTAGGTATTATTATCTTCATTTTACGAATGAGGTTATATGGCCCAAGGCCATATAATGAATAACTAGTACAGATGAAATATGAACCAAGATGCCTCATATTTAAAATCCTATGCTGCTAACCACTACACTCATTGACCTGGTGTCACTTTCACCACACCTATAACTATATCTACATGTATATATTTAAATATCAAATGAGGCACATTCTTATTGTAGAAATTAAAACATAAAAGAAGAATTTAAAATGAAGCGTTAAAACTCCCCTGTGCCATCATCCAATGGCAATCCCATTTTTATTAATATTTGAAATGAGCAAAATTCTGGGTTTGCTTCAAAAGGAATATTTTCCTACTGAAAGGTAAGGAGAAATGTTCCAAAAATATCTGCTGATTTTAATAGCTCCCGTATTAAAAAAGAGAGAGATCTGTTTTAATTAGAATAAATGGAAGAGTTATTACATTTCTTAAAAATGATTCGGCAAAGCACACTTCAATTTTTAAAGCAAACATTTAGATAGTACCAATTCAACTTGTTCCTTGCAAAACGAATGCTTCAGTTAGTTGAGCTGTCATTGTGGACACAGCCCAATATCTCTGTCTTCCCAGGCAGCTTTGATTCCTCCTTCGTCAGCTCCGCTATGTGATAAATCAGTCAGAAGCCTGGCAATCCATCCAGATTTGCTTCGTCCTCCAGCAGGACAGGTGTATTTATTTAACAACTTTTTGACAGTAGCACAGATTTTTTTTTTTTTAGGCTGCTGCAAAAAAGAATGTTTGATTCTACAATTGTCTTTTTTTAGGATTTTATTTATTTATTTATTTGAGAGAGAGAGAAATAGCGAGAAAGAGCACGAGCAGGGGTGGGGGGGGGAGAAGGAGAAGCAGACCCCCTGCAGAGCAGGGAGCCCAACGCAGAGCTTGATCCCAGGATCCTGGGATCATGACTTGAGCCGAAGGCAGATGCTTAACCGACTGAGCCACCCAGGTACCTCTGACATATATATTGTTAAAAAAAAATTTTTTTTAAGATTTTATTTATTTATTTGACAGAGAGAGACACAGTAAGAGAGGGAACACAAGCAGAGGGAGCGGGAGAGGGAGAAGCATGCTTCCCACTGAGCAGGGAGCCCGATGTGGGACTCGATCCCAGGACCCTGGGATCGTGACCTGAGCTGAAGGCAGATGCTTAACCGACTGAGCCACCCAGGCGCCCCTCTACAATTGTGCTTAATGAATGCTGGCTTGATCCTAAGTTGAAGGACTCTCACTGTATCTCCATTTCCATGCCCACTACACTGACAACTGCCCTAAGACTCACAATAACACAGCAGAGAATGAATTGGGTGAAACACTGTCTTCTTTCTTCTCCACTCTTTTGGGCGATTCTTGCTCAGTAAGTTCCAAGCTGGGTCAGTAACATTTAGTTACTCTTTGCTGCTTTTCTCTGCCAATTAGAAGAGAAGGGATACTGCCACCATCAACATTTGACTGCAGTAAATGAATGCCTCAGCTCACAAATATTGGGACCTGTGCCTTCACTCTTTCCACTCAGCTTTTGTACCCAACTTCCCAAAAGTTGGCTCCAAAATCGAATGTGTTCTCATTGAGTCATCCTGTTGCAATGCTACTCAGAGCTTCTCGATGATCCCATTTTGATCCTTCTTTGTCCAGAGGCAATAGGACTCTGACTCATTCCTGGGGGAGTTAGTATTCTAGCTGAGGATCACCTGAGCACATATTCACCTGTCTGTGACATTTGTTATGGCTACATCAGGACCACTCTATTCAGTGTGAACAGAGACAGTGCCAGACTCTTAGGATAAACACATATCAGCCTGAGTATTAGTATGGCAGTTGGAGGTAGCCTGATCTTACAGCCCCTCCCACCAAGATTTCTGCAGTTAAATACAGAATTTTTAGACTCCAAGAGTATGGATGGAAGTCAGGCAGAGGCACTCCACCAACTAGGCTGTCTACTAATTCATCATCCCTTTGGTTTCTCCCCACTCCCACCCGGATACTTTCCAGTAATAGACACTCTCCCTTTTGCATTGCAAAAGTGTTTTGTATCCACTTGCAGAAGCCAGATCCAAACATTAATTGAAATTCCCCCTAGGTACACATATGTAATGTGTTACAGTAGAATGGATGGAATGAGCTAGAAGTCAGAGATGATATTTGGGTAACGACTTTGAATCTGTATAAAATGTTAACCATATTTCCACAAGGTAAAGCTGAAGGGGCCAGAGATGGCTTCAGCGTAATCAGACATACACAGGCACACCAAAGTTGAGAAGAAAGAAAGAAAGAAAAAAAACAAAGCAAAACAAAACCCTCCAAAACCAAAACAAGGCTTTCTTGAGCGCTTTTGTAAGCCGATCAGGTAGGAGTCATGGAAATTGTATAAAGGCTAGTGGGGCACCTGCCACACTTCTGCTTCTTTCCGGTGTACACTGCAAGACAAAGCAAGACATTGGAAAGTTCCAATGTCAGTGGTCAGGACGTTAGCCTTGAGAAGGTGAACTGTCTCTATTGCTATGTCTTGATATAACAGGATCGCAAAAGGAAAAGGTGGAAAAGTCTCTTGTTTCAAAAAGACACTCTACTTACCATCCAGGACAGGTCTAGGAAGGTGCTTCATTGATACCATAAGTGTAAAGACCTGTGAGTACATAGGAACGTTGTTGTTTGACATTACCTGGGCCAGGCTGTCTGCCAGTATTAGCAAAGGGATGTATAGGTGTGGTCACGAAAGTCAGGAAAAGACAGAGAGGCCAAGAGAAGGAGAAAACCAGCAGTTACAGGAGAATGACCATTTGTTCCAGTACTGACGAGAGAAAAGAAAACTCCTGAGCAGCCGTATTCTATGAGATGTGGGCTTCGGGCAAGGTGGTAAGCCCTCTGAGCCTCGGTTTCTCATGAAAAAAAGGAGAGCTTCCCTCACATTATCCAAACAGTACTGTGATCTGACTCATTTATGGTCCTCTGTGAAAATATTGCCCCTGGAAAGGTAAGGTACTTTTGTTCTTTCTGGAATCCATGAAGTTGTACTTCCAACTACTTCTGTAACTACAAAGGAAGGAAGCAGATCAGTCTCATGTAGACCTTCCCTCCTCCTGACACCAGCCACAACAAACACAAAAATGCATACCGAACTATGCCTGGGGTGGAAGTGGTTACTGGATACACAAACCACAATCTTTGCAGAGGCACGCGCTGCCCAGGTTTGGTTCTAGCACCTTCTGTTCACATGCTATCTTTTACTTTTTGTGCTGTCTTCCTATCATGATTGAGAGCAGTCTAAAGGTGACTGGGAGGGACGCCTGGGTGACTCAGTCAGTTAAGGGTCTGCCTTTGGCTCCGGTCATGATCCCGGAGTCTTGGGATCGAGTCCGCGTCCAGCTCCTTGCTCAGCGGGGAGTCTGCTTCTCCCTCTCCCTCTGCTGTTCCCCCTGCTTGTGCTCGTTCTCTCTCCTCTCTCAATCTGACAAATAAATAAAATCTTAAAAAAAAAAAATAAAGGTGACTGGGAAGTAATTGGAGGTTTGAGGGTCATTTACCTGGAAAGCATGGACACAAGAGAAGACCCAAGAGAGAAAAATGAGAAGAGGGAAATACAATCCCTAGAGAAAGAAACATTTTCACAATGATATGAACTAGAGCCCATCTAGACCCCAGCTTCCACTGTCTGCACCCACTTCTCCTTCCCTAATATCTAGTACCCTCTTGACATCCGTGCAGGACCCAGACAGGGAATCCAGAAAACCTATCTGCACACATGCAGAGGAGTCACGGGGCAAACTACTCAAGTGACTGACACAGTCTTCTTTCTCACTCAAAAATAAATAAATAAATAAATGATTGCAAGTGACAGAGGCCATCATGTTAATAAAATTATGTTTTAAGTAAATGATTTACAACCTTCAACCACTTAAAAATTGTTGATAACCAATGATTTGTAATGCCTGCCATAGATGCAGTGCATTAAGATATGGTCATTGAAAATTGTGACCGGACGCCTGGGTGGCTCAGTTGGTTAAGCCTTCGGCTCAGGTCATGATCCTGGAGTCCCGGGATCGAGTCCCGCATCGGGCTCCCTGCTCAGCGAGGAGCCTGCTTCTCCCTCTGACCCTCCCCCCTCTCATGTACTCTCTCTCTCTCTCATTCTCACTCTCTCAAATAAATAAATAAATCTTTAAAAAAAAAAGAAAGAAAAGAAAATTGTGACCAGTTTCTGGGCATCCTGCCTGTACCACATATTTTAACATGATAACATATGTTTCAATGTCTCCAATATACACGTGAGCAGCTTGAGGTCAATATTCACAATATCCATCCTTGTATTATCTTCAGTGACTAGCATGGTGGTGTATACAAAGTAGGTAGCTAATCAGTATTTATTTCATCCCTCATCTACAAGTGAGTTGAGCAATAGAAGCTAGTAGAAACTGTGTCTGGAAACTTTGCTCTGTGGGAGTTTGCTTGATGACATCCTGTTGATCATCCTCTGAGGCCGACCAGAGAACATTGACAACTGGAAAGCAATTGTAAATATACTAGAAACAAAATCATTTTCTTTGAAAGAAATGTTCTTTCTGTAAAATTTTCTCCATTTGGTGGGATGAGGTGCATTCTTCCATAGAAGTTGGAGCTACCGCACATTATAATTGTAGCCTCCAAGTTGTGTGGGTAGCTTTTATTATTCTACCCTGAAGAGCAACTATTACATGAGTAGGCCTAAAATGGAGTTTTGAATTTTGTTAAGAGTAATAAGACTGTAACTGCTGCACAAAATTAGCTAATTTTGTTTTTAGGGAAACCTAGTGCAGCTCCACGAAAGAGCTTTCTCTAGGTCCTCAGCAGGATGTCTATTTAAGATAATGTCTATTTAAGATATTTTCCATCAATGAAAGCATAAACTGATTCCATAATTATCAGTTTAAGTTTCTCTTGGGGGTAGTTATACTCTGAAGGTTAAAAAAAAAACACCCTCTATTTTTAAAAAATGCTTTCTTTCTCCATTTTGGAAATAATTCTAGTGCTAGCCATCATGTTTCAAAAAGAAAAGATTTTTTAGAAGCATTTTGATACATGTAACAATGTAAATGCTTGTCATTAATTAATACAAATTGTTCACCACAGCTGGAGATCATGGGCAAAAACAAAGAAGAAACTCCCTTGGTAATTTCCTATCACATTTCAGTTAGTCTGTATCCATCTTGAGACACTAAGGGCAGGGATGGAATGAGGGGATGGTTTAGAGTGAAGATTGGTGACATTAACAGGAGAATTTCTATCAAAACAGACACCAGTATGAGTTGAGAACTGGGGTTAAACTGTTACATGTGGATTGCCTCATTGGGGAGCCTGGGTGAGAGTACAGGATAGACCTACTTCTATGAGCCCAAACTTTTCAGAGGTGAAAATAGACACTTACCAACTCAATAGGATACGTGTTCCCCAAACCCAAGCTGGAAGAATCATCTATCTGATATTGATTAAATTCATTTGCTAGATAACAACGGTTTCATTTTTTCAAGGGTAACTCACAAGGATTAATGAAGATTATGTTTTTCAGCCATCTGGTCTTTATTTTGTATGTTTGTGTATTATCTTGGTTTGCATTTTTATTTATTTTTTATTTTTTTAATTTAAATTTTAGTTAACACACAGTGCAATATTGGTTTCTGAAGTAGAATTCAGTGATTCATCACTTACATGCCACACCCAGTGCTCATCACAAGTGCCCTCTTTAGCACCTATCACCCATCTAGACCATCCCCTCTTCCAACAGCCCTCAGTTTGTTCTCTATTGTTAAAAGTCTTTTATGATTTGTTTCCCTCTCTTTTTCCCCCTTCCCGTATGTTCATCTGTTTTCTTTCTTAAATTCCACATATGAGTGAAATCATATGGTATTTGTCTTTCTCCAACTGACTTGTTTCATTTAGCATAATACACTCTAGCTCCATCCATGTCATTGCAAATGGCAAAATTTCATTCTTTTTGATGGCTGAGTAATATTCCAGAGTGTGTGTGTGTGTGTGTGTGTGTGTGTGTGTGTGTGTGTGTGTGTACACACACCACTCCTTCTTTATCCATTCATCAGTTGATGGACATTTGGGCTCTCTCCATAGTTTGGCTATTGTGGACATTGCTGTTACAAACATTGGGGAGCACATGTCCCTTCGAATCACTATGTTTCTATCCTTTGGGTAAATACCCAGTAGTGCAATTGCTGGGTTGTAAGGTAGTTCTATTTTTAACTTTTTGAGGAACCTCCATACTGTTCTCCAGAGCAGCCACCAGTTCTTTAGATAAGGAACACCAGTACGTCACAGCATGCAAACAATTGAGCTAATTTGACATCCCCTAGAAACTATCTCTTTCCTTTTAACATTTGAGCACCTACTGTGTGTAGGCACTATGGTAGGCCCTGGGGATACCCTCTTCCTCCACATAAGGGAGAGTGAAAAAACACCGGGAGGAAGTGTGAGAAGAGGAGAAGGAGGAATATGTATTATAACAATCCCAGCTTTCAGGGCTGCCAGAAAAAAATACAAGATGCCCATTTAAATTTAAATTTCAGGTGAACAATTTTACTGTTAAATATGTCCAGTGTAATATTTGGGACATATGTGTATGTTTGTTTACTAAATCTGGCAACCCTAAAAATAGGTTCGTATATCTAAACCCTTCCATAGAGGCATGGAAAAATACAGTGGGAGCACTCAGAAGGAAACATCAAACTCTCCAGTGTGTTGTCCATCCAGAAAGAATGATCTGCTTTCTTGCAAACAGAAGTAAAAGGATCACAAGGATGGAGGAAAGGAATGGAGAGGATTAAAGGTAAGTCCACATGTCAAAGCAGCCACCAGCCTAGAATCAGTCAGGCAAAAGCTCCAGAACAAATAATATTGTGCCAATAGATGCCAATAAAACACCTCCAAAAATAAGAGATCAAGAAGGGATATTGACACCTGAGAACAGATACAAAAACCTTGTTTTGGTGTAATATATTTGTGGTGTGTTTGTGGCGGGGGAGGGGGCAGGTAAAAATTCATTACGGAGTAAACAGATAAGATTAGCCTCAAAGAGTCATTGCCTGAACTGGTACCATTGTTTTTTTAAGGAATGTCAGAAGAGCTGGCATCACTGACTAGAAGGGAGACCTGATCTTTCCCATGGTCATATATAAGGAATTTAAGAAGAATTCCAGGTGCCCTAGCTAAAGATCTGGATTAAAACCCTGGTTCCACCATCATACAATGTCCACAAATGTATGTTTTTGTATTATAAAACATTAGTCATATGATCCTGAGAAAGTCACACACCTCTCTGAATCTCAGGTTCCTTGGCTGTAAAATATGACTAGTAATCATGACGATGACATGGGATAGGTATATGGAAGCTCCTACCACAAGTCTTAACATAGAATAAATTTCAATGATGACCTTCCATTACCACCACTACCCCACCCCCCTTACCCATACCACCATATGGCTTGGGATAAGACACTGTCCAGGAGACGATATACTGGAATAGCACTTCAGCAAAGCTGACCACATTATGAAACAACAGACTTCCCTCTTCGAGAGCAGGGCTCTCCATATCAACAGAAGGAGGTGTGCCAACTTGACAAATTCCAATATGGAGAAAACTTCCTTCCTGAAAGCATGACAGGAGAAACTACTCCTTATAGAACTGGTTATGGGACTTTCAAGTACTTATGACTAAAGTTTTTCTGTCTCTTAAGGAAGCACCATTTAGCGTAACTGTGACCAGAGGGCTTACCAGTAGAGAGTGGTTGGTTTCCCAGTATCGGGTTAATCACTCCACCAGGAGACAGCTCAAGAGGCAACCCAGGCTTCTCCTACGAGGGACCTCTCCAAGACATGAACCATTGAGAGCAAAGACTACTAAAAGACCGACTTCCCACTAGGCACATTTTTTAATGTTTTACTTATATTAACTGCTAATCATTTTACATTTGAGGAAAATTAAGGTTCAGAGAGGTCAAATAACTTACATTAAGTTTACACAGAGATAGGATATAAATCTAGGCAGTATGGCTCCAGGGTCCACACTCAATTTCTGTACTATACTGCCCATGTGACTATAACCATTCCATACCTGAGCACTCTGCTTAGCATGAAAAAGTAAAATATAGGGGCGCCTGGGTGGCTTAGTCGTTAAGCGTCTGCCTTCGGCTCAGGTCATGATCCCAGAGTCCTGGGATCGAGCCCCACATCGGGCTCCATGCTCAGCGGGAAGCCTGCTTCTCCCTCTCCCACTCCCCCTGCTTGTGTTCCCTCTCTCGCTGTGTCTCTCCCTGTCAAATAAATAAATCTTTAAAAAAAAAGAAAAAGAAAAAGTAAAATATACTTCTCACTCACAAAAACTTTATAATTTAATTTTTATTTTTTTAAGATTCTTTTATTTATTTATAATTCAATTTAAAAAAAAAAACATTCAAAAGAAACAGACTATTGGGCGCCTGGGTGGCTCAGTTGGTTAAGCGACTGCCTTCGGCTCAGGTCATGATCCTGGAGTCCCGGGATCGAGTCCCACATCGGGCTCCCTGCTCAGCAGGGAGTTCTCCCGCTGACCCTCTTCCCTCTCGTGCTCTCTATCTCTCATTCTCTCTCTCAAATAAATAAATAAAATCTTTAAAAAAAAAAAAAAGAAAAAAAAAAAGAAACAGACTACGCCATAGGTCCAGGCACGATTAAATGCCAAAGTGAGTGATTTGGGCAGCAGGTGTGGTAGGAATTCAGAGGAAATGAGAAAGAACTTCATAGAAGAGACTGATGTTAAAGGAACCATGTTTTGTGCCTGATCGACATTTCTAAAATGGCTCTCCTCTCACAATTTGGCTCTCTTAATGATTGATGCCATTTACTGAACCATTGATTGAACAACCAAGATGAGCATCATTGCCGGAATGATCAATTTGCTGTAATGAAGCCTGGATTTCTCATCAGAACAATACATTTCCATTCTTCTCCAAGGTCCTGGCACATCTTTATAAAGCTCGTGCTTTTTATTGTTTGATTTTACTTAATAAGCTTTATCTGGGACTTTTCTTGGCTGACAATCAATACCTTCCTCCCAATAATTTCAAAGATCTATATAACCACATAAATCTTGGCAGTCTATATAGTTCATGACAAAGTTTTATGTACCATTTTTTTATAAATTTATATATGGTTAGAAGCAATATTTGTAATTCAATTTGTACTTTGTTAAAGCAAAGAAAGGATTTCTGCACAGCGCTGCCTACCTACCTATGCCATATTTGAATGACAATTGCTTAGCTGCCATCTTGTGGCAAACAACACACACTGTAAAAAAAAGTATTCAACATTTCAGAGTAAGAGTCAAAATTTCCATTTTAATGTCCTCTTAATGGATGGTTTTGTATCCCTTTCACCTGTCTTTCAGTAAAGCAATTTTTCTATTTTTTTCTGGTCTGACATTTGTTGGATGCCAGAGTCATTTCAATATTTATACTTCAGTAGTTCTTTTATGATACCAATTACGATTGACATGGAAAAAAAGATGTTCCACGGGTTGGATGAATGTCTATAAACGCCCAAGAATTTAATATTGCCCTATTTTAAGACAAATTATAAAGAAGTAGTTGAATGTGACACACACACACACACACAGAATTTTTTTTAAATCTCAGCACTGTACTTCATTCTGAAAGACTGCCCATTAGAGACAGTAAAATGAAATCTACCTTTACATTTGATTTCTAGTTAGCTCCCTCACTATTCCTAAAGTTGGTCAATTCAACTTTCAAGGCTTATTTGTGTTGAGAACCGCTTGGTTCCCACCTCCGACACACTTGGATTTGCCCTTGGGTATGCTTACTTATTCCAGCCTTTAAGTTAGGACTTACATAAAGTTTAGGCCTTATATATAACCTTGGCTAGAGAATGTATGAAGAAGAATTTGTTTCGGAATCAACTTTCCTTTGTTATCTATATTGCTGTGCAACCAAGGAAGTCAATAAGCATTAGTAATTAAGTGTACTCTGTGTGGACTCAGACTGATCTAGGTTTGTATCCTGAATCCTAGCTTTCCCTTTTGATAGCTGTTTGACCTTGAGTAAGTCACTTCACATTTTTGTGCCTTAACTTCCACAAATTTAAAATGGGGATCATAATGGCATCTTCCTCAGAGGGTTGTTGAGAGGATTAAATGCGTTAACACAGGGCGCCTGGGTGGCTCAGTTGGTTAAGCAACTGCCTTCGGCTCAGGTCATGATCCTGGAGTCCCGGGATCGAGTCCCGCATCGGGCTCCCTGCTCGGCAGGGAGTCTGCTTCTCCCTCTGACCCTCCTCCCTCTCATGCTCTCTGTCTCTCATTCTCTCTCTCTCTCAAATAAATACATAAAATCTTAAAAAAAAAAAAATGTGTTAACACATGCACATTCTTTGAATGGTGCCAAACAGAGTAAATATTCCAAAAATATGAGCTAACATGACTTACTATTTATTTTTTTTATTGTTCTATATCGTATATCGTTAAACAACATTATTATTGTTTATACCTCTTTTTTTCTCCCTAATGCTAGGTCACCGTGCTGATGTCCGACTCTCAGTGGTCAAGCGTCTTGCTCTTTTAATTGGTTTAGCAAATATTTATTGAGTCCTTAACATGTGCTATACATAATTCTAGGCACTGAAGCTATGAGATCTGCCTTTTTCAAGATGGACAACGTCTCCTTCTCATGAATCTCACAACTGAGAAGGTATTGGATGGCAAACAGATTCACGAACAGCATAATTTCAGAAAGTAATATGTACCAGAGAAAACAGGATGGAGCAATGTGATAAAGAGTAACCAAAAATGTAAAGGCCCAAAAGCAGTAGTCTAAATTGTCTACAAAGTCAGAGGAATAAAAACTTAGTGAGAGGAAACGAAGTTAGAGAAGTGGGTATGAACCAGATAACAGGACTATGCAGGGCACGGTAAGGACGTTAGAAGTTATCCTAAGTACAGTGGGAATCCATCAGAAGGTTTTAAAGCAGGGAGTTACAAGATCAAATATATGTTTGCTTAAAATTTTTTTTTTTCTATTCCATCAACTTAAAAGCTGAGAGGACTTGTCTTCAGAGAATGAAGCAGATGTGTAGATAGAAACAAATTTGAGGGGCTCCTGGGTGGCTCAGTAGGTGAAGCGTCTGCCTTCTGCTCAGGTCATGATCTCAGGGTCCTGGGATCCAGCCCCACATCGGGCTCCTTGCTTAGTGGGGAGCGTGCTTCTCCCTCTCCCTCTGCCTCTCTACCTGCTTGTGCTCTGTTTCTCTGTCTCTCTCAAATAAATAAATAAAACCTTTAAAAAAAAAAAAAAAGAAAGAAAGAAATGTGAGAGAGAACAAGACAATCCCTTCCTCAAGATGGGTTGCATTTTGGGGCATCTGGGTGGCTCAGTTGTTAAGCGTCTGCCTTCGGCTCAGGTCATGATCCCAGGGTCCTGGGTTCGAGCTCCGCATTGGGCTCCCTGCTCTGCGGGAAGCCTGCTTCTCCCTCTCCCACTCCCCCTTCTTGTGTTCCCTCTCTCGCTGTGTCTCTCTCTGTCAAATAAATAAATAAAAATCTTAAAAAAAAAAAAAAAAGTTGGGTTGCATTTACACCCGTGGGTTCCATGAGATACCTCTTTATAACAAATCCTCCCTTTGTTTGTTAAGATATTTCTGATTGTTTTCTGTTCATTTCTAACCAACCAAAACCCTTCTACCTACTTCACTCTTCTACCTCTAAACTTGCACAATCCCTTCTCTCTGCCTTTCTCAGAATACTGAGCTCACCTTTATTTCCCTTAGAATCATCTGCCCGGGGCGGGCGGCGGCGGGGGGGAACTATGGTCTTCTAATATCCAAATTCACAGAATCTGAGTCTACAGTCTATTGATGACACTCCTGTGTATCATCTTGTCTTTTACTGTGACAGAACTAGGAGCCAAAAAATTAACAAAAATAGGACACATTGGGGTGCTGCAGACTGTAGGAAACTAATTAAATGTCAAGTTATGGGAATAGACCCTGCCAGACAAAAGAAACATGGTCTCGGAGGAAGTACAATAAGAGTCATATGGCAGGGGCGCCTAGGTAGCTCAGTCAGTTGACCATCTGTCTTCAGCTCAGGTCATGGTCCCAGGGTCCTGGGATCAAGCCCTGCATCAGGCTCCCTGCTCAGCGTGAGAGTCTGCTTCTCCTTCTCCCTCGGCCTGCCGCTCCCCCTGCTTGTGCTTGTGCTTTCTCTCTCTCTCTCAAATAAATAAATAAAATCTTTATTTAAAAAAAGAGTCATATGGCATGGACAAGCTGTTGACATAGTGATAGCAGTGGACAGAAGAATTTCCCAAAGAGTGTACAGAGCATAAGCACAAAGAATTTAGGAGCACAGCATTCAAAGATCTAAGCCGAGGACAATCTGGTAGCTGGTAAGAGGGCTTCAATCACAGGAATGTAGCTTGGAGTTAAAACTGGCAAGAACATGGCAGGGTCCCCATCCCTCAAGCCTTGGGGGCTTATCAGTACAGAAAAGTCTCAGGGACCAGCTAGAGACCCAGTCACTTGAACGAGGATAAAAAGATGGAGAAGAACTACGATCAAGTTTGCCTTGATATTAAAGTCCTCCTGTCTTCTGTTGCAGCTCCGCATATTTCTGCTAAAGAAGGAGGTGTGGGTGAACATGGGATTGGTAGGGGTTGGAGATCAAAGACCCCAGAGGTAGGACACCCTATATTGCCTTCATGTATGAATTACCCATTGGTCCAGAGAGTAGCTTAAAGCAGTAAGTACTCAGCTTATTTGTCTCTTCAACTACCGTTCTCCTTGGAAAAGATCAGATTTTTGAAATGCAGACCTATTCTCTAACAACTCAAGTGAGACCCCCCCCAAAAAAAATAGCTTCTCGGAGGCACTAAACACTTCCTATTTGATAATGTTTTTGGTCTCGAGTCATGGAGACGAATGCCTTTAGAGCAGAGCGAAAGAGAGAGAAGGCATGTGTGTACAGGAAATCAGGCAGGTCACCGAGCACATGGCTGGCCGAGCAGCTAACTGCATAATAAAGCAGTTCCACGTCACATCACGGAGAAAGTGCATTTTTACAGCCCTATCTTCCCAATCTAAAGAGACCCTGGGTGAAGGGAAGCAAATACATGGCCTCCAAGAAAAAACAAAGGCTGATGTAAGGTTGCGAGGCCCAAATTAATGTTTATACTTACCTCTCAAAACACGCTGCTCCAGTCAAGCAAGGAAACTTCATGATCTTTGGTGGAGCTTTCCAGCTTCAGATGAAAAGAAAGATGTATGCTTCGAAAGAGTCATTGCCTTTCTGGACCAGAGAAAATCTTCCTGATCTTAAGATGGTTGGGCTTCTTTCCTGGGTCTTTGAGAAAGGGATTGAAATGTGCTATGAAATGCTGTTTTTATTTTCAATGACGCCTCATGCAAAATCGCTCATAGTGCCTGAACGAATATCACCAAAGTCCGAGCAGAATCTAGATCTTCCATTACCCTGCAGTTGAAGAGAGTCAAACAGAGATGATGAACTATCTAAACCACGTGAGCTAAATGTTTCCTGCCCGAATACTGCAGAATTTTGAGGACTCTCACTTTACACTCTAGCTAGGGTCAACACTTCCAAAGAATCCTCACTTTGTGGCTCTTCCATTAAAAAGCCTTGTTAATCACATCAGGCTGTGTCCTTGATTTCAGTGTCGTATTTCTATCGCACTCACTCGAAAATCACCAATAAGGGATAAATGGAGCCGAATGCTTCTGGAGAGATGACACACGGCAGTGGAAATCAGTGCCAATCCAAATTCATGAACATTGCTTGGAAATCCTATTACATACTCCATCTCCCATTCCACTGAGGCATTATTCCAAACCTCTTCTGTCTTCTCCGGGCCCCTAATCAGGGCCAGCTACATAATCTGCAAGGCCCAGTGCAAAATGAAAATGCAGGGCCCCTTGTGCAGAAAAGGAAGATGCAGCATTTTTCTTTCTTCTGCTGTCTCTGTCTCAATTTGTCCTGGTGTTCCTTGAATTACTATATAATGCTGCATACTTCCTCAGGTGTGGGGATACTCCTGGGACAAATGTGGACCCTCAGAGTTACCCAGGCCCCTGGCCCACCACTTAAGGAATGGGATGGGCACACCTGACCCCCACCCTCAACATGCTCATACCCAGGTCTCTGCCCAGAGGGCGGCACCAGCAACCGGGCAGGGGCAGGGGAGTGGTCAGCCAAGAATCAGTCCCGGGGAGGTGGGGAGGCAGCGGGAGGTAAAACCACCCATGGGCTGACGCATGCCCGATCCAGTGATCCAAGACCGGAGCAAATGCTCCATTTTCCCATCAGACTTCACTGAACAAAACAAATTCAAAGGCAAAATGATTAAGAACTTCAAGACGGCAGTCACGGAGTATTAAATCCCAAGTGGGGCGCCCCCTTCTGAGTGACTGCATAGGTCACTCTCCGCTGACACAGGCCACGCCCCTAATGCACCTCTGCCCGACCACAAAGAAGATAGAGACGTAGAGGCATGAATGTCTTCACCTCCCTAATCTCCCATTTACAAACATAACAATATCCTATACCCGTTCTTTTCTTTTTTTCATCACTTCGTCAAAGGAGATATGCTTCCTACCTGTCAAAGCTAATGCATTCAGGTGTGCTCTGTATCCCAGCTCCCATTATTGCTTCATCTGATTCTTTCCTCTCTCAAGTGTATTGACTCTCTCCTGATCTCCAACATCTGCCTCTTTGTTGGCTCTTTCCTTCAGGTTATAAGTATATTCAAATCTTTATTTACCACCTCTTAAAAACCCTCTGCTGACCCTGAGTAGCCCTCTAACTATCTCATTTCCTTAATGATCCACCCAGCCAAGGCTCTAGAAATAGTCATCTGTCTTCAAACTGTACCCTGAATCCAACCTCCTTTAACCACCTCCATTATTCCCCCAGTCCAAACCAGAATCATCTCCTAAACTATTGCAATGCTTCGCCGAATAGTCCATCTGCTTCAAATTCTCGCCCTTCTAGAATGCATTCTCCACAAAGCGGTCACAGGGATCTTTCACAACACAAGATGAATGCTATCATTCTTCCACTCCAAACCCATGGCAGAAACCATCTATGGGGCACTTTGTGCGTACAGAGGGTTTTCATTTTTATGTAGTCTCATTTATCAGTCTTTTCCTTTGTGGTTTCTTCCATTAATTTATACTCAGAAAGTTCCTTCTCAGCTAGAGTTAAATAAATATTCCCCTTTATTTGTTTCTGGTCTTTAAAACACTTCTGCTTCTAGGGGTGCCTGGGTGGCTCAGTTGGTTAAGCGACTGCCTTCGGCTCAGGTCATGATCCTGGAGTCCCTGGATCGAGTCCCACATCGGGCTCCCTCCTTGGCAGGGAGTCAGCTTCTCCGTCTGACCCTCCCCCCTCTCATGTGCTCTCTCTCATTCTCTCTCTCTCAAATAAATAAATAAAATCTTTAAAAAAAAAAATAAAACATTTCTGCTTCTCATATTTAAATATTTCATGAATTTGATGTAAGAAAGGTAATGGGAGAATAAATTTATTTTCCAAATATTTAAACTTACTGAGTAATCCTTCTATTCCTCCCCCCCACTAATTTGGTATCTTTTTAAGATTTACTTATTTATTTCAGAGGGAGAGAGCTCACTCACGTGCGAGCACGAGTGGGGGGAGGGGCAGGGGGAGAGAATCTCCAGCAGACTCCCTGCTGAGCGCAGAGGCCGACATGGGGCTCAATCTCACGACCCTGAAATCAAGACCTGAGCCGAAATCAACAGTCAGAAGCTCAACCGACTGAGCCACCCAGGCACCCCTCCCCCACCCCGCCACTAATTTGTAAGGTCATATCGGTCACATTCTAAATTCTTTATAAAGTCAAGTTGCTGGTGGTGATTGCAGTGATAATGGTGGTGGCTGTTTTCCTGCTGGACAGTTTCATTCCATTGATCCAGATATTGACTCTTGAACCAGCTCCACATTTTCTTGGCTATTGCAGTTTGGAGGGAGGCAGGGGATGAAGTGAGAATATGCAATGTGACAAGGCTTCTCTAATTACTCTTCCTTTTCCAAATTTGCTTGGCTAGTCTCACTGTTTACTCCTCCAGCTGATCCTTAGACTCTCCCCATAATATTCCAATATAAATTCTTCAGGAGGTTGAAATGAAAGTTACATTGGACTCATAAATCATTTAGCGAACAATTTAACAATGTAAAACTATTCAGTGTTGCTGTCCAGAATTAAGATCTGCCTCTACATTTGTCTTCTTTCGTGGCTCTCAATTTTTTTGCTTTTCTTTACAGAAATCCCAAGTCTTTGGCAGTGAGTTTATTTCTAGGTTTGTTTGGGTTTTTTTTTTTTTTTCTGGATCCTGGAAAATGAACTTTCCTGATCATATTGTCTAATGAGGTTTTATAATTTAAATACAAGCTGTTGATCTTGTATGTATATATGTCCATCTTATTCTTACTCATTTTTATCCAACAATTTTTCAGTTGAACTCCGTGGGATTTTTCAGGGAACCATCATGCCATCTGCCAGTAATGAAAACACTTTCGCCTTATTTTCAACAGCTGTAGTTGTCATTCGTGTTTCATGATGTACTGTTCTTCCTAGATCTTCCACAATATGGTAATAATAGTAACAAGAGTAACAATAAATGGTAATAATAACAACAGCAGCAGCAGAGATAGAGGCATTCTTATATTATTTGGCATTAATGACTTCAGTATTTTGCCTTCGGAATCACTGCTAAAAGTATTCTGGCCTCATCATTTACTATTCCCACACCGACACATTTTCATCATAAGCCAACCAGTCTATTAACTAAGGACAGCAATATATAGTATGTATGTTTCTCAGACAATAAAATTCACATTTTAAGTGAAAAATTCAGTTATTTTTAGTATATTCACAAAGCCATGCAATGATGAACACTAATTCCAGAATATTTTCATCATCCTCATAAGAAATCCCAGACACGGGGCGCCTGGGTGGCTCAGTCCATTGAGCCTCTGACTCTTGGTTTTGGCTCAGGTCATGATCTCAAGGGGGTGAGAATCAAGCCCCGCATCAGGCTCCACACTCAGCAGGGAGTCTGCTTCTCTCTCTGTCTCCCTCTGTTCCTCCTCCCACTCATGCTCACTCTCTCTAAAATAAATAAATACATATTTAAAAAAAAAAGAAATCCCATACACATTGGCAGTCTCTCCCAACTCCCCCCTCACCCCATCCCTGCAACCATTGATCCATTCTCTGTCTCTGTGGATTTTCCTATTCTGGACAATTTGTATAAACACAATCAGACACTATGAGGCCTTTTGTTTCCACCTTCTTTCACTTGGCATGTTTACAAGTTTCATCAATATTATAGAATGTATCAGTACTGCGTATCTTTTTATTACTGAATAATAATCCACTATATGGTTTTACCAAATTTTATTTATTCATCCAGTGATGGATATTTGGGTTGTTTCCACTTGTTGGTGATTATGAGCAATGTTGCTATCAACATTCATGTACAAGTTTTTGTATGACTATATGTTTTAAATTCTCTTGGATGTATGCTTAGGAATGGAATTGCTGGGTCGTTTGATAACTCAATATTTCACTTGTTGAGGAAGTGACAAATTGTTTTCCATAGCAGCTACACCGTTTCCCATGTGTCAGCATTCACAAATTCAGGAGCAATTCAACAAAGTCCGAGCATTCCAGTTTCTCTGCATCATCGCCAACACCTATTACTGTTTTTCACTACAGATATCCTAGGGGGTGTGAACTGGTGTCTCATTTTGGTTTTGATTTGTATTTCCCTAATAATGAATGATATTGCACACCATGTGGTGTGTTTCATGACCAAGATTGTATCATCTTTGGGGAAATGTCGATTAATTATCTCACCCACTTTTTAATTGAGTTATTTGTCTTTTTGTTGTTCAGTTTTAAATGTTCTTTACATACTCCAGATACATGTCTCTTATCACATATATAATTTGAAAACATGTTCTCCTGTCCTGTGGGTTGTCTTTTCACTTTCTTGATCCTGTTCTCTTTTTTTAAAATGTTCTTTTATTTAAATTTCAATGAAGTCCAACTTATCAATTTTTTGTTGTTGTTCCTTATGTTCATGACGTCATGTCTGAGACTCCATTGCCATATCGAAGGTCATGAAGTTTTATGTCTAAGATTTTTTCTAACAGTTTTATAGCTTGGACCCCTACATTTAAATGTTTGATCCATTTTTTTTAAGATTTTATTTATTTATTTGACAGAGAGAGACACAGCGAGAGAGGGAACACAAGCAGGGGGAGTAGAAGAGGAAGAAGCAGGCTTCCCGCAGAGCAGGGAGCCCGATGCGGGGCTCGATCCCAGGACCCTGGGATCATGACCCGAGCTGAAGCAGACGCTTAACGACTGAGCCACCCAGGCGCCCCTGTTTGATCCATTTTGAGTACATTTCTGTGTATGGTGTGATGTAGGGATCCAATTTCATTGTTTCACATGTGGATATATGGTTGTTCCAGTGCCATTTGTTGAAACAGCTATCTTTTGCCCATTAAATTGTTTTGGCACCCTGGTAGTAAATCAGTATGAATGTGAGGGCTTGTTTCTATACTCTCAATTCTATTCCAATGTCCTATATGTCTATTATTATCTAGTACTACACTACCTCAATTATCATGGCTTTGTATTAAATTTCAAAATAGGAAACTGTGAGTTCTCCCACCTGGTTCTTCTTTTTAATGTTATTTTGGCTATTCTGGGTTCCTAACATTTCCACACAAATTTTAGAATCAGTTTATCAATTTCTGCAAAAACAGTAGGTATGATTTGGGGAAGGTTGTATTAAATCATTAAATCAATTTGAGGAGTTGTGTCATTTTGGCAATATTAAATCCTTCAACCCATGAGCATGATATACCTTTCCATTTATTTAGGTTCTCTTTAATTTCTTTCACTGATGCTTGGTATTTGTCAGTTACAAGTCTTGAACCTACTAGGCTAATTTATTCTTAAGTACTTTATTCTTTCTGATGCTATTGTAAATGGAGTTTTCTTAATTTTATTTTCAGGTTGTTAATTGCTATCACAGAGAAATATAATTGATTTTTGTATATTGATCTTGGGTCCTGCAATCTTGTTGAAGTTTTGTTGTTGTTGTTTTGGTTTTATTAGAGACTTAGTGAATTCCTCAAGATTTTGTAAGGTCATGCTCTCTGTAAGTAGAATAGATTTCCTCCTTTCTTTACAATCTGGATGCTTTTTCTTTCTTTTTCTTGCCCAATTTTTCTTGCTAGACCCACCAGTAAAATAAAGGTGGTAAGAGTGGACATCCTTGTCTTGTTCCTGATATTAGGGGCAATCCTCTCAGTCTCTTATCATTAAGTACAAAGTTAGCTGTGGGAATTTTTTAATTGCCCTTTATTAGGTTCAGGGAGTGCCCTTGTATTCCTAGTTTTTGTCATCAAAGGATTTAAGTTTTGTCAAATGCTCTTTCTGTATCTATTGGGATGCTCATGAGATTTTTATCTTTATTCTATTTATGTGGCATGTTCCATTGATTTGGGAATATTAAACCAATCATCCAGTCATTGGATCGGTGTGTAAGCCTCATATAATTATTATATTATGTCATATTACATATAACCACATAAAACATAACTGTATGTAATATAAAATATATATAATCCTTATATGTTTCTGGATCCAGTTTGCTAGTATATTGTTGAGGATTTTTGTGTCTATATTCATAAAGGATATTAGTCTGTATTTTTTTTCATGTGATTTTGCTATCTGGATAATACTGGATTTATAGAATGACTTGACACACTCTCCATTCTTCTATTTTTGAAAGAGTTTGTGAAGGACTAGTGTTAATTCTTCCTTAAACATTTGGTAGGAATCACCAGTGAAGCCATCTGGTTCTGGGCTTTTCTTTGTGGAAAGTTTTTGATTTCTAATTCAGTTACTTTATTTGCTATAGGTTTATACACATTTTCTATTTATTCTTGAGTTAGTTTCAATAGTTTGTGTCTCAGAAAATGTCCATTTCATTGAAGTTATCTGATTCCTTGGCTTAAAATTGTTTAGTATTCCCTTATAATCTTTTTTATTTCTGAAAAGTCAGTGGGACTTTCCCCTTTCATTCTTGGTTTGGGTAATTCTAGTACTTTTATTTTTCTTGGTCAGTATATCTAAAGTTCTGTCAGTATTGTTGATCTTTCAATCAAGTTTTGGTTTCTTTGATTTTCTCTCTTGTTTTTTATTCTCTATTTCCTTTATTTCTATTCATAACCGTCCTTCTGTTTATTTCAGATTTAGTTTGTTCTTCTTTTTCTAGCTTCCAAAGGTGAATGCTTAGGTTGGGTTATTGATTTAGGTAAGTTTCCCTCTAAGCTCTACTTTAGCAAAGTCCCATAGGTTTTGGTATATTGTTTTTAATTTTTAATTTACCTCAAGGTAATTTCAAATTTCCCTTGTGCTTTCTACTGTGACCCACTGGTTACTTAGAAGTGTGTTGTTTAATTTTTACACATTTGTGAACATCCCAAACTTCCTTTTGCTATTGATTCATAATTTCACTCCACTGTGATTAGAGAACATTGTATTATATCAAAAATTGAAATTTATCGTGGTTTGCTTTATGGACCCCTCTGCAGGTTTGCTGCTATTTGTTGGTGGTGATGTGTCTACATATTTACTGACATTTCTAAACTAATTCTGCAAAATCTGTATTTTTTATCATGTGCAGCCACTGAAGACTCTGGTTAGCTTAGGAGTCCACTAATGATTGGACAAAGATTTCATTAAGCATTTGGACCAGTAAGTCTCCTCATATTTGCCAGGGACTCTGTGTGCATGTTGAGGAACAATATCAACACTCCATCAGGCAGTTTTGAATTCTGCTTTAGCTTTTGTTCCCTCCTTAGAAAGAACCTCAAGATCAGCCAGAGTTGAAATCTTAATGGCTTCTCAAGTCTTTCCCGAGCATGTGCACAGCTGCGTACAGCCTTGGGCATGCACATAGCCTTCTAAATTTCCAGGATTGTGTCAAAGCTTTTCAAAGCCCCTATCGATCTCGTTCCCCAGCTTTCTTTTTTAAACCTTATGGTTAGTCTATTGTTTCCCTCAACCGTTATCCACAACCTCAGGCAGCTGCGAAGTTAATTACTTCCCTGTAATTGGTTTCAGCAATTACCTGGGAGGAAAAGGCTTTTCACACAGGGTTAGCTCTGGGTCAGGTCAAGTAAAGATAATTCTTGAAACTGGGGTTATCCTTGGAACTGTCAGACAATTCACATAATAGCAATTTGCTGAAAGGGGAGTTTTGAAGAGTTCCAACTCTTCAATGACTGTTAATGCTGCTGGTTTTCACCATGATATGGGCCTTGGGATTTCAAAGCTAATGAGGAAGATTAGACAAGGGGCATAAGAGTAGGGCATGTTAATATGCCATGTTAACAGGATATTACAGTGTAATACATTTCCGGAAGGTGCCCATATCATAAATGTGCACCCCAATAATTTTAATTTTATCTCAACAGATACAGAAAAAGCATTTGGCAAAATTCAACATCTGTTTATGATAAAAACTCAACAAGGTGGGTAAAAGAGGGAACATACCTCAACATAACAAAGGCTTATATGACAAGCCCCCAGCTAATATCATACTCAACAGTAAAAAGCTGAAATCTTTTCCTCTAAGATCAGGAACAAGACAAGGGGGGCGCCTGGGTGGCTCAGACGGTTAAGCTTCTGCCTTCAGCTCAGGTCATGATCCCAGCGTCCTGGGATCGAGCCCCGCATCAGGCTCCCTGCTCAGCTGGAAGCCTGCTTCTCCCTCTCCTACTCCCCCTCCTTGTGTTCCCTCTCTCTATGTCAAATAAATTAAAAAAAAAAAATCTTAAAAAAAAAAAAAGGAACAAGACAAGGATCCCCTCTTTTTTTTTTTTTTTATGATTTTTAAACAAAGATTCTATTTTAATAGATATATATCCTGATGTTTTCCCTTAAAATTTTCTCATAACCATCCTTTTATGCAATTTAAATATATTATAAGCTTTTAAATTGTTTTATGACATTCCACTAAATAAAGTTATTATTATTTTTTTAAAGATTTTATTTATTTATTTGACAGAGAGA